>NW_019154103.1:39486861-39538926 GCF_002288905.1 Enhydra lutris kenyoni
TTTTTTTTTTTTTTTTTTTTTTTTTTTACTTGCAAGGTAACAAATTCTTGTCACATCCCATCTCTTTTCTTCTATCAACTTGATAAACACAGGTAGTAAAAGTCAACACTCACTACCAACATTACATTTTCTAGCCTTTCCTTGGAACCACAGGCCACGGGTTCACATTCCAAGTAATTACAAATGAACTTTTAAAAATTGTTTCATTGTTGTATTACACAAATCTCGTTTTCTAATACCAGATATTAGTTCTCATCTTGATTGACTGCTGGACCAATGAATGTACTTTGGATTTATTTTTACAGTAGCATCCTCCTTCCACCCCCAATTTCTGAATCAGAGTAACAGTACATGTCTATCAAAAAATAATCCCTAATTTCATTGTTTTTTTTTTTAAAGATTTTTATTTATTTATTTGACAGAGAGAGATCACAAGTAGACAGAGAGGCAGGCAGAGAGAGAGAGGGAAGCAGGCTCCCTGCTGAGCAGAGAGCCCGACGCGGGACTCGATCCCAGGACCCTGAGATCATGACCCGAGCCGAAGGCAGCGGCTTAACCCACTGAGCCACCCAGGCGCCCCCCTAATTTCATTGGTTTAACAATGGTAGGTGTTTGTTTTGATAACTTAGATCCAATTGGTTTAAGTGGAGGAATAAGTAGATGACTATGATTCTGTTACTTAGGTTTCCAGGCTGATCATTGTTACATCTTTAAAGGGGGGGGGTTGTCTTCTAATATCTTGCTGTGAATTGACATCCAGCAGAGAGATTTGAGAAGAGTGAAGGATACAAGAGGATTTTATGGGCTAGACCTGGAAGTGGTTAACACAATTTTGGCCCATATTCCACTAAGCAATTCTTAAGTCAGAGGACCTCAACCTAACTTCAAGAGATGTTGAGAAATATAGAGATTGGTTGTGTAGTAATTGATTTGATTAGGCATGCCAATCTGTCAGAATAGATAGGGTTAATTTCCAAATAGATTAAAGGCTAAACATAACACAAACCTATAAAGAGTGCTAAAGGAAAAAAAAAGAGTACAACTGTTATGTCAAGAACTTCGCAGGATATGGGGGTTTCATGGGACTACGCTGGGCACTCAAATGGAGGACAGAGCAGAGAAAGTTTTCACTGATGGTACACACCTGAAAAGACATGTTACTGCTTCAGGAGACACAAATACCCATGAGGACTCTTGTTCCTTACTGAAGAAAAAGCCTATCACTGTAGGTCACCAAACACCATCAAGAGAGCACAGGTGAAAACTCATTGTGGCTTGGGAAAGGGTAAATATAAAAAAAGCAAAACAGAAATTGGATCCCTGGGGAGGGTAAGGAAGCTATCCTGTGCCCAGACTACGAGCTAGATCTCCTAACTTGAGGCGGGGCAAGAAAGTCTTCCAAACAAGATTCACCAAAGATGCAGAGAAGAGTTTAGCTGTCACAAAGAAGAGCCGCAGAATTATGGGATCTATCTGCAGTCCTTTAAGTACAAAAACCACAAAAGATTTTGAACATCAAGAACTCAAAGAATTCTTCCCATGAGTCCTTTCTTTGAGGACTCTACCAGAGAATAAACTTCATCCAAACAAAAAAAAAATGACTGGGAAAGCTTCAGCAATTCAGCTCTAATATATATTTCTTTAAAAAATCTGAGATGAAAACGAAGGTGCAGCAAGGGGGACATGCTCTGTATTCTATATTCTCAAGGTTGACTTTTTCCATCCTTCACCTCGTCTTAAAGCTATCATGTTTAGGAGGAAATACCACAATTTTATTCAGATCTGTGCTGGAGCCAGAAGTCTTTTTTTTTTTTTTTTTAAAAGATTTTATTTATTTGACAGACAGAGATCACAAGTAGGCAGAGAGGCAGGCAGAGAGAGAGAGAGAGAGGGAAGCAGGCTCCCCGCTGAGCAGAGAGCCCGATGCGGGACTCAATCCCAGGACCCTGAGATCATGACCTGAGCCGAAGGCAGCGGCTTAACCCACTGAGCCACCTAGGCGCCCCTGGAGCCAGAAGTCTTAATGGACCTTTGTGCATGATCTCTTATCATTTGGAAATAGAAGCAATGATTTTCCCATCCTTTTTACTTTTTTTTTTTTTTTTTTTTGGTATTTGCAAGGTAACAAATTCTTGTCACATCCCATCTTTTTTCTTCTATCACCTTGACAGAAGTTCCAATGAAGTAAAAGTAATGCAACCAAATATGGGAGGAGAATAAACTCAATGAAATGAGAGGAGTAGAATAAACTCATTAAATATAATTTAGGTGAGGAGCACCTGGGTGGCTCAGTTGGTTGAGCTGACTCTTGATTTCAGCTCAGGTTGTGATCTCATAGGTTGTGGGATTGAGTCCCATGTTGGGCTCCATGATCAGTTGAGGGGGGGTCTGCTTGAAGTTTCTTTCCCTCCACCCCTCACCCCACTTTTGCACATATGCTTTAATAGATGAATAAATCTGTTAAAAAATGTAAGTTAGGTGAAAGAGAATGTCATTAAAAATGGACAATATTGATTGTGATTAAAAGAATTAGGGACAATAGGCATTAAAAATGGTATAACCATTAGAACAGAAATATTAATCTTCCCACACAACAAATATAATTTGTTGAGACAGCATGGCAAATACAGTTTGAAGAGAAATAGTAAATATAATAAATACAATAATTAGAGCACAAGATATTCTGACAGAATTGAAAGCGAACATATTCACTTATCAACAAATGTGCAAGGGTTGAGTTTGCCCATTAAATGGAAAGATTTTCAGGTTGGCTCATAGAGACATAACTGATACTCTATTCAAGAAACATCTAAAAGAGACTGATTCAGAAGGGCAGGAGGGTCAAATGTATTCCAGGCAAATGGGAGCACTAAAAAAGCAGGGAGAGCAACACTGATGCTAGATCAAGTAGAAAGCAAACAATACAGTAGGGAAAGATTTTTCTAACTATGATTTCAAATTCACATGCAAGAATGAAATAAAAGGAAACTAAAAAAAAGGAAGCATCTAATGATATAAAATAAGTGACAGAAAAACATGATGAAAAAGTGAATAACAGAAATAAAATCAAAAGACAGCTGACAAATTGATAAATATTTGTAATACACATAACAGATAAAGGTCTAATATATGTAATATATAAATAAATCTTAAAATTATAAGAAAAGGTAAAAAACAAAACAACTCACTGATAGAAAAATGGGTGAGACATGAAAAAATTCACAAAAATAGATATAAAAAAGACACAAATATTTTTAATGAGTATTCTACTATACCTGTAATTAGAAAAATGCATTGTAAAACTATCCCAAGGTAACATTTCTCAACTATCCAATGGACAGAATTTAAAATGTAGAACACCTTACTCTATTGCAGAGGCTGTGGGATCACAGGACTCTCTTGTATGGCTGGTGTTAAGCCGAACCTTCACAGTGGAAAATTTAGCAGTAAACAAAACTCACCTTCTGACTTAACATTTCTACTCTAGCAACTTACCCAAAGACCTAACTCCAATAATATGAAAACACATTTTCTTTGCTATATTTTTTTAACTACAAGATATGGAAAATAACTCGTATGCCCAGACACAGATGAGCTGCTGAATAAAATTGACAGGTCTACCTAATGAGGTACTAGAAAGTTTTTTTGTGGTTGTTTTTTTGTTTTAAATAAGGAAAATCCTTATGGACATATGTGCAGTGATTCCAGGATATATTTTTAAATGGAAAAATAAAGTTTGGTTTGGTTTGGTTTTGACAGACAGAGTGAGTGAGTGCACAGTAGGAGTGGGGTGCTGAGGGAAAGGGAAACAGAATATTAAGCAGGCTCCATGCTCAGTGTGGAGCCTGATGCAGGGCTCCAATCCCATGACCCTGAGATCATGACCTGAGCTGAAATCAAGAGTCAGACACTCAACCAACTGAGCCACACAGGTGCTGCCCCCCACAAAAAGTTTATAAAATGGCCAGGAATATTAATTTTTGTATTAAGAGCAGGAAATAATATATATACATGTTTTCACCTATGCAAACAGAAACAAAGAAAGCATATATCAGGGACTAATGAAATGGATTATCTACGGGGTATGGGGGGGTAAATGGGTAAAAAGAAAAGAAACAATTTGAAGCAGGAGTTGCCACCTCTTAAACTATACCATTTTGTGCAGTTCTGATTCATGGAATAATATACATGTTTCACACGTGTAAAGAAAAATATAAATAAAATTACCAGGGATGGAAGAAAAATTCTTTAAGTAAAACACATCAGAAATGTGAATTAAAGTGCATTTTAAATGAAGTACTACATGGAAGGAAGGCAGGGAAAATGCACTAACCGAGGTCACTTTTTGTTATTGTTACTCTAAAAATTGAGACATAATTCACATACCATAATATTCACTCTTCCAAAGTACAAAATTCAGTGGATTTTTGTATATTTACAAAGTTCTGCCACCAACACCACCATCCAATTTCACAACATTCATCAATCCAAAAAAAAAAAAAAAAATGTCATCCGTACCTATTAGCAGGCACTCATTATTCCTCCCTCCCCTATAGCAATCACTAATTTACTAATTGATCTCTATGGATTCACCTATTTTGGGTATTTCATATAAGTTGAACCATATTTTGTGTTTGACTTCTTTCTTAACCTAATACTTTCAAAGTTTTTTCATGTCATAATACATACCAATACTCCATTTTTATGGCTAAATAATATTCCATTGTATGTATATACCATTATTGCTTATTCAGTCACCAATGCATGGATATTTGGCTTCTTTTTGGATATTATGAATAATGCTACTATGAACATTCACGATCAAGTTTCTGTTGGAACATCTTTAAGGGTCTACAGCTACTAGTGAAAAGGCAGGTCATATGAGACTCTCACTGTGTTGACGCCGGTACACTTGATGGTATCCCATGAGTCTTTGAGAATCTGTTGGTTGTTCATTTTTCCCCCCTCCTAAGATTGGTTAATCTCAATTGACCTATCTTTAGTTTCACAAAATCTTTCTTCTGCCTGCTTCAATCTGCTGTTGATCACTTATGTTGAATTTTCTCTATCATTTAACTTTTCAATTCCTAAATTTCTTTTTGTCTCTTCTTTATAATTTCTATTTCATTATTGATATTCTCTATATGGTGAGGCATTATTCTCAGACTTTTAGTTCTTTAAATATTGTTTCCATTAGTTCTTTGCACACATTCTCAAAATGGCTTATTTAATGTCTTCATTGAGTAAATCCAAAGTCTGGAATTCTTTGGGGACGGTTTGCTTTTCTTCCCCTCTGTGTATGAGGCATACTTTGTATCTGGATATGTCTTACAGCATATTCTTGAAAACTGGTCTTTTTAAAAAATATTTTATTTACTTAACAGACAGATCACAAGTAGGCAGAGAGACAGGCAGCGAGAGGGGAGGAAGCAGGCTCCCCGCTAACTAGAGAGCCTGAAGTGGGGCTCGATCCCAGGACCCTGGGATCATGACCTGAACCAAAGGCAGAGGCTTAACCCACTGAGCCATGCAGGCACCCCGAAAACTGGTCATTTTAAGTAATATAATTATATATCTAGGACATATCTAAAAATCAGATACTCCCCCTCCCTAGGGCTTGTTGTTTTTTGTTTTTGTTTAGTGCACTGTTTTGAACTTTGAAGTCCTTATTCTTTATTGTGTGTGGCCATTAAAGTTTCTGCTTCATTAGTTTAGTGGCACACTAATAACAAGACAGATTTCCTTAAATGCCTAGAGCACTTCTGTGATTTCGCTGAGAGACTGTGTGTGCGCGCATGCACGTGCACGTGCTACGGCACACCTTCAGCATAGCCAGGAAGTTGACAATTCCACCTGAGCATTCATTTCCTGCTGGAGCAGAACCTCCAGGTCAGCTGAAGTGACATTTAAGGGCTTTCTCAGCTCTTCCTTGAACATACACACAGCACTATGCAAGCATACATGACTTGCTTAATTCCAATATATATCAGAACTTATTAAAATCCCTAAAGATACCGAATTCCCCAGATTTCCTTTTAAGCTTTTTGACAAATGTTTGCCTCAACTGTTATTCACTGTCCCAAGCAACTGTGATGCCAAAAAAATTACCTCTGATTGTTTTTGAAAAGTGGTATCAGGAAAAAGGCTTTCACACTGAGCCAGTTCTCAGTCAAGTGGGGTCTTTCAGTGAACTACCACTTTGGTCACATAATGATAATTCTCAGTGAATATATTGTTGGAAGAAGATCCAACCCTGTTCTGCTTCTCCTAGTGACTGCCAGGCTGCTGGTTTTCTCTGTAATTATGAGCTGTTGGTTTTCAAAACTACCATGGATCTGAGGAGTGAAAGATGCAAGTAGGGAAAGTTAAAATGTCACAAAGATCACTGTTCTTATCAAGATTCATCCCCTTTTCTTGAAAAATACTCCCTGGATTGCAGTAAACCTGTGCTTAACTCCATAGTTCCAAAAAAGTTGATTGTGATAATATAGACAGTTTCCTCACTGCTTTTTATGGGGAAAATAATTTCTGTACATCTTCACTCCACCATTTTTGCTGACATCACCCCAGGTAACTTTCAAACTTAGTTTTGAGACCATATATCCTCAAGCTAAAGAAAAAAGAATTCTTAAACATATACTGAACTTTGGCTAGTAGACTTGTATGCTGCATCAGTCAGAAACTCTGAAACTAACTTCTGTGGTATTCTAGGGTAAAAAAACAAGTAAACATACTGTGGATAATGGGAACCATCTTTCTCACTGTTAGATGGCAAAAGGACACAAGACACAGCCTGAGTTGGCCCCCACTGGCCAAATTAAGGACAATCTGAGCATCAAAATAAATAATAGATTTCTACTTCTGTAGTGATAGGAATTAGATTTCCCATTCTAGATTAAATAACTAGAACAAAGGATTAAATAAAATATGACTTAGGTTTTCAGACAATGGACAAAAAGCAGTAGAGCACAGTAATACCTGAGAGAGTGAAAACCAGTTGAGTGTTTTAGTTCACTGCATGAAGTTTCCAAACTATGCTACAGAGGGAAGGAATCCCAGGTAACTCCGTGGCCTTCCTGAAGAGACAGAGTTTAGGGTTTGCATAGGCTACTGTGCCTAGAATTTGTGAGGCAAAATGTAAGAGAGGATGAGAGGAACAGAAAGAAAAGCTGGAGACCTGGCGATCTTTGGAAGGATCCCCTTAAGTCTATGGCATAAGACTGATCTGTGCAATGTGTGTGAGGAACCTACCAAGGCCAGGGGAAAAAATTCACTAGAAAGGAGTTTGTGAAGTAACTGACACTGGGCCAGGTATAGTTTGTATTCTCATCTCACTGGATATAACAGAAAGATTTGCTATTAGAAAAAGCATTAGGCAGAGTGCTTAAAATGGTAATGCCTCTGGATTCAAATGAACCCTGGGCTAAGCTTTCCCAATCTCAGCATTGCAGACCCTTTGTACTTGATAATTCTTTGTTGTATATAATGTAGAATATTTTGTAGCATCCCTGGCCTATATCCACTAGATAGGACACACAATGTCTGCAGACATTGCCAAATGTACCCTAAGGGTAAAACTGCCCCAAACAGAAAACGGTTGCAGACAAGATCATTAAAATAGCTACTAATATTCCGTATGTTCAAGGAAGTAAAGAAAAACCTCAACATGATAAAAAGACATACGTAATATTACAACAGAAACAACAGCAGAGAGAGGGGGAAAAAGAGAATAGTAGGAGAATGAAGATGAGGAGGAGGAAGGTAGAGGTAGGAGGATGAGAGCTGAGGATAAAGCAAATGTGATAAAATGTTATCGACTGGAGAACCTGGGTGAAGGACTTCGTGAGATCAAGAATTTGGCTTTGCCCAAAGAGAGAACTGCCTTTGCCTTTGGCTTCTTGGAGGCATCTATGTAATATCTGATAGAAGTACGTTTGTTTAGGACAGCAGCTGGCTGCACTAAAAAAGACAAACCATGTGGGGCGCCTGGGTGGCTCAGTGGGTTAAAAGACAAACCATGTAACTGAGGATGGGGGATTTGAGGTCATGTGTTAGCAGTCATCTGGAACAATCATTTGAGCAATCCAATGTATGCTGATGCTTACATACTGCAGCCACCACAAAATATCTGCACACCAAAACTTCAGCGAGCTTCTGAGACTGGCAATACCCACTGCACATCGATGCCAGGATGGTAAGGCGTCCTGAGGACAATGGAGGCTTTGTGTTAGAACCCTCCATGGTCTATGCATCTCTTCCTTTGACAGGTTTTAATTTGTACCCTTTCCCTGTAATAAACAATGACTTCCAAGTAGGTGTCAGTGTGTGTATAAATAGGTTTCAGTAAGTTCCGGGGGTTTTCTAGCAAACTTGAGAACCTGAGGGTGTTTGGGGAACCCACCCCTGACCAACTCCATCTCCAAACCTGCAGCTGCTGTCAGAAGTGACAGTGGTCTTGTGGGGGCTCTTCTAACTCTGTAGCTGGACCCTAACTCCGTGCAACAGGGTAAGAAGCCTTGGCCAGACTTGGTAGTCTGGAGGACACTGCTCTCAACCTCGCAGTCTGGCTATATCTGAATAGCCATGGAGCCATTTTTCTTTCACTTTTCCTGTAATAATTTTTCATAATTAAAATTTCATTGAAATTAATTTTTCATAATTTAAAAGACAAAAGTAGAAAAAAAATTCTGCTTTCAACACAGTAAAAATAATTTCTTCTGTATAATCTCTTGAATTCCATTGCTCTGGTTATCTAAATTCTTAAGCTCTTGAAAATGACAGAAATGACCCTCCACAGCTTATGAATTCCTGCAAACAAGGGGGGTTTCCCTGCCATTAACAGTAAGATGGAATTTAGTTATCTTTGTTTAGTTAACCAAGAACACTTAATTTCTTCCAGAGAAGTGAAAGCGAAACATCTGCAAGGATTTTTAAAATCCCGTTTTCCTTTGAAATAACAGTACTCCATAGAGGGTAGTTCCTTCCTCAGTGAGTCATCTCATCACAGCATTCAGTTATCTGGAAATGCTACTTCAATCATACCTCCTTCAGAGTTTACCCTTTTGAATTCTAATCCATGATTCCAGAAAAAAATGTTTCTATAAAAGTACATGGTCAAGTAACTGCATGTTATACATTCTTGATATAAACAAATATTTCTATGCAGTGACATTTATAACAAATTACTGGTTGTGTTGCTCCATTTAAACATGCATGTTGCCTAAAAGACCGAGACATAATTCTGAAATCAAAAACTGCCTGGCATCTATTTTAAGATAGACAAAAAGTAGACCATAAATAACTACAAATAAAATAAAAATATTTGTTAATTTATTATCTCTATACCTATAAAAAAGTTACTATCTTAGCTTTGCTAAGAATAACTTTCAGCAAAGGTGATCTCTTTTAAATTACTACAATTTCCTCATATTTTCCATCATTATTTTAATGTATCTTCTCAAAATTTATTTTCAAGGCAAGACAGAGTTAAACCTGTGAAATACCCTTCATGTTAAACACAAATGAGGAAGTCTGAGATAGCTATAATCTAAAAATTCTTTCACAGAGGTAACAGCATGGGTATATTAATACTTGATTTGAAGTAGGCTTATGGAAACATAACTTTAATAATGGGCTGGTTCACAAAATGAGGTACTAAACTAATCAATCATCAAATGTAATTTTTTTCCCCTGAAACACAGCAATTTTAGATTGCTGTTCTTTTCGCCTCCTGCTTGCTTCCCACGAAGGATGAAGAGGCAGCTGTGATTGCTGTTTTGTATTTTGAAATCCTTTTTGTGCACTCTTATTAAACAGATTCTTGAGCTGAGGTTCATTCTGCTGAAAACCTGGTAGGAGAAAGCAAAAACAGTGAGAAAGAACCATATACCCACATAGCATTTAAGAGAAACAGACTTCATTTTCTCACATCAGTATTTAAGGAAGGAATTTAGTTTTACTTTAACGGAATACATCACAGTTTAAAAATCTAAGTCCAACAGGGAACACTGTGAAATTGAAATATACATATCAATAGACAATTCTGGGACACATGCTTTCTATTCTATCATCTTTCCTCTCAATCTTTTAAACAGATGTTTGTTGTCTGTCTCCTAATATATGTTGTGCTATTTTATTTACATTTGCAGTAAGAAAAGAAAGAATGCAGACGACATGGAAGGCCAAAAAAGTCCCAAAAGGGCATCTTATATTTTCAAAGGAATATCATCATTAGCTTAAGATAACTGTATATGGAGCAGATGTAGCCAGAAAATTCACATGTATTTACTAAGATATTGGATTTGATGACACTGATGGGAGAGATGTATTTTTAAAGGGCTACTAATTAAGTCCACTGCCTTCTATTACTAAACATAAAATTATCATAAATTACCAAATTTATTCAAATAGAAGACAAAGTTCTTTTCCAATCACAAAATTATCTACCAGATAAGAGGTGGATGTTATAAGATACTTCATGTTATAAGATACTTTATACTACGTTATTTTGAACAATGAAGTAGTGTTTGGGAGAGACACACCAGCCAGAAAACACATGAAACAATACATATTTATAGAATCAGGGGGGAAAAAAGGGGAGACAAAAATATAGATTTTTTTTTTTTGAAGTAGTCCTAGGGATGCATACGTCCTCCACTGCAGGTTAGTGACACTCACTGTCAAAAGTCTTTCGACAATCTTCTTAAAAAGCCAATGTCATAATGTTATACAAACAAATGCACATGGTTTGGGATAAGATTTCCAAAATATTATTGTACAAGGAATTCAAAATGTCCTGAATCTTGTATAAATCACATGTGGTCTAAAAACCTCATATAATACTCAGGACGGCTCTAGTAATGAAGAACCAAGAACTTAAATGTTAAATGAATCTGTCACATAAATAAATGGGATTCAAATAAGGCAGGATTCTAAATTAACATATTTTATATAATTATGGAAAGTAAACTGATATGTGTAAACAAACTGATAAATACTATAAATATATAAGCTAAGCAAAAAACAAAAACCCTTTCATCACTTGGGTCTCTTCACGGGAAAAACGGGAACGACTGAAGTTTACAGTTTTCTGCTGATGAATATAGGTCAGTGAGGCAGATTGCCATGTGTCTGCCAGACCTAGTTTTCTTTTCCTACTAGGTGCACAACCTGGATGCATTGCCCATCCTGACTGCAGTTAGATGAGGCCACGTAACTGAGTTCCAGCTCATGACATAAGAACAAAAGGCCTGGTTATAAACACCTCAGGCTTGATCCTTTAATCCTCACTCTCTGCTGGTAGGGAGCAAAGCAAACTCCTGGAGGCAAAAGGAGGAAGAAGTACAAGCAGCTGATAGACGGTGAGGAATGAGAAATGAATCAGCAGGATGTGGTAGTTACTTGTTAAAGCACGCAGTCTACTACAAAGAATACCAAAGTGGTACTCGGAAGGAGGATACAGCCATAAAAACAGCATACAAATTTGGCAGTGCCTTCACAGTTCAGTGGTAGGTGGTAAGGAAATGGACACTTTAGGCTGCAAAGTGTACATGCCTCTTATGCTAAGGAACTGGGTAAAACTGCGGCCAGTGAGAACTTGGGGAGCAGGTTATGGGCCTGTGGAGTTTGCAGCACCAGAATAAGCAGGTGGAAAGAATAAAAAAAATTAGTATACTGATGGCTCTTTGGCAATGGACTAAAAACAGAGAAAGAACTGGCCAGTGCACAGGCAGAAACTGAAGGGAACAGAGTGTCCAGATATTTGGGAACTAAGGTTCAGAAAAGCCTCTGGACTTCAAACAGTAAGAGGTAAGACTGAGAAAGATTTTAAGCAGGAAAGGTCTATGGAGATCCAGCCCCTGAGCAGAGTTACAAGTCAAGTATAGTCTTCTCAACCAAACCTGAGAATCTTAATACAGCAGATACTGAATGATGGTGGGGATGGGAAAGAAATACCCTCAAACACAATGAAGGCAAGTTTGAGAACAGCTCTAGGGGAAAATTGTTGGTGTGGTCACTAGCTCATGGATGGACTAAATGGAAACCAAGAAGTCAGAAATCCATTACATTTCTGAGAGACCTGTGTTGTGGAAGAAATCCTGTATCTGGGCTGAAAAACTCTCTCTTGAATATTAAAGACTTTGAACTATCTTTAGGACCATATGTTTTTACCAGTCACTTGGGGAAACTCCCAAGGAAATTATACCAAATGCCCACTTCAGATGTGCCCATGGAACACAGACCTCCCCAGACCACAGTCTGAAAACACAAAGAACAAGGGATAAAGAAGTTCCTCCAGATTGTTCACACTTTCGTTCAGGTAGCAGACATGTTATGTACCTCCCAATTTTCCCTTAACTGAATGGGAGTTTGTATTATGGTTACCTTGTCTCTGATCTGCCACTAAATAAATATTTGGTATGAGCTGGGGACAGGCAGTCTGTCTTAGTGAACAGGTCATCAAATTTTGAGCAGTCACATCTGGGAGACTGGACGGTTTAAGTATCACATCATTGGTGGATGATGCTGGGCTTTGAGCTTGGATGCAGGGACCGGGTGGGACTATGGGCTGGCTTCCTTGGGAAGGAGATAAAAATGTGCTCTGTGTGGGAGGGACAGTGAAATGAGCACCTGGTGAGAGAAAGGATAGTCACTCGCAGAGAGTTATGTGTTTAAGAAATTCAACTTCCTTTTTCCTCCTAACCACACACTTAGATTGCATTCTTAGCTCCCTTGTGGCTAGATGATGTCATATAATTGAATTCTGGCTAATGAAATATGAGTGGGCAGAACTGATTCCTGCCACATTCAGACCTGGCCCATGAAAACCTCCTGCAAAATTGTCCATGTACTCTTCCCTTCTGGAGGACTATCTGGAAACTGCAGGAGGAAGGAGCTAAAAGATGAAAGGAGCCTGACTCTTGAATTACTACATGAAACACAGCCCCTCTGTCATCTCACAGTGGACTGTGATGCGCATGAAAACTATATTTTTATTATTTTAAGCCAGCGAGAGTTTGGAATTCTGTACAGAAGTCAGCCTACCCAAATACATGTAATGTGATTTGTTATGAATTAATGTGAAAATCCTTTGATTTTACCCTGAACCTAGAAAGTAACATACTTGTTACTGAATGCTTAATGGCATGATGCTAAGATATAACTTAAAGTTGTATTTAAAATGTAAGGAATGTACTAGTTTAGTTAAAGATAAATAAAAAAGACCCAATATTTCCCAGTAAGTCTTGCTTATGCCTTTCATACTAGTAGTAGACAGGTAAAAACAAATACGCGAGCAATTGAAATTTAAAAATTATACTGATAATTGAAAGCTCTTCTTGTCCCCTTCCTGTGGGTACATATTTCATCCAGGCTATTGAGCAACCAAGACTTTTCATCCTTTTACTCTGGCAAAGCATCAGTCAATTTCTTATCAAGGTCAGGCAGCTATTAATACATACCTGGGGTGCTGTTTTTTGGAGCTTGTTCTCTGTAATTTCTAAAAAAAGGAAAAAGATCATTAGAACTTGAAAAAGGTAATTGACCTTAAGAAGATAACGTATAAAACAAAAACAAACAAACAAACAAACAAAAAACTAGGGATAAAACTCACTCAAAGGACTAATGAACTCCCTCATCCCACCAAGCAATAAAAAAATGATAAAATCCAAGGTTTTAGTTGTATCAAAGTTTGTGAGACCCCAACAATACCGCAGACACATGGGACTTTCCTTCTCACCGCCCTTACAGGGGCTTCTGGTCATAAAATATCCTATCTTGGTTACTTGTGTCTACTCTTGAGGACTATCCAGACAAAGAATTTCAAAAGTCTTCTTAAAGGAGGAATGAGTCACATATTACACAAATTCATTTTGTGGGAGATGGAAAGCAAAATGGTGTGTTATTCTCAAGTGAGGAAAAAAAAATGGAGCCTTCTGAAGCATGTTTGGGAGATATAAAATTTTTTAAAATTAATTTTAAGGTTTCAGATATGGTTTGTGTCTTTTCCATACTCTTCTTTGGAAAATGTATACATCATGTGTTTCTATTCTATCAAAAATTATCCCTGATTTACACATAAATAGAAAAAAGTTTTCTGAAGAAGGTAGCTATTACTGAAGAAATTAGCTAACCATGATATTTATCCTAAAATGTGAAAATATTCCCTCCCAGATTAGAGCTACAAATGAAATGAAACCTATTGGTTTTTAACAGAAGAGCTGAGAAAGGTGGTGGTTAGGGACGCCTGATTGGCTCAGTCGGTTGAGCCGCTGCCTTCAGCTCAGGTCATGATCCCAGGGTCCTAGGATCGAGTCCTGTATTGGGCTCCTTGCCCGGTGAGGAGCCTGCTTCTCTTTCCGCCTCTGCCTGCTTGTGCACGTACTCTCTCTCTCTGACAAATAAATAAATAAAATCTTAAAAAAAAAAAAAAGGTGGTGGTTAACAGCAGGGACAGAGACAGCAACATTACCGGATACAAAGGAGTCTGGAGAAACTTGCGGTTAGAGCAAACTGTATATACTGTTTATATACAGTATATACTGAATATACTGTATATATTGTATATATACTGTATATACTGAATATATGTATTCAGTATTTACTGAAACAGCAATGCACAAGGAAATGACTGATGTTTACAATAATGGCCATCAGTTATCAAGAAAAGGAAAAAAAAAAGAACCACCATTCTTTTCAGAAAGTTCTGTTTAAAGAGTAAAATATGAGATGTTTTCAAAAGGTTTTCACCAAAAGCAAACTCAAAGTTTGAAAAAATTGACAATCAGAGGGATAGACTGAAATTTGCTAGACAAATTATTTAACTACAGGACTGATGTGGCACCGCTAGATGTGTATTTGCATATACTATCCGAGTATAAAGTTTGAAAGGACCAAGTCTAAACACAGGATGTGTTGTATAAACTACATGTACATATGGGAGAGATTCTCTTCTGCTATTGCTAGGATGTGCAGATATTTCTTATCTTCAAAAAAAAGTTTAAAAACAAACAATTATTTCAGGATAGAAAAAAACAACTCTTACCTTCTAGAATTTTTAGATCCCGATAAAGAATGGAAAAACACAGACTCAAACTTCCTTGATTCTGTACTTGGCTTGTTTATGTCATTTCTTACACTCTGATGGGTTTCGAGTATATCTTCCTCAGGTAACACTTTTTGCGGAGGCTTTTGTTCCTTAACTGAAGAATGGCAACTACTTTCCTTCTTTCGTGTCCGTCTGACTTTCCCAATGAAGAAGTCATCACCACTGTCACTATCCTCAGACATGGAGGACTGTTTGTAAAACCTTTCCTCTGTGCTATCATCAAAATACTCCTTTTCTTCTTCTTGTAATTCTTCTCCATCACTGTTATCATCAAGGGAGCTACTGGACTCTTTCCCTTTTTTGGTTTTACTTGAGGTTTTCATTTTTGGGTCAGCAGGTATCTTCCGGGGCTCAGAAGAAACTATACCAGCCCTTTCAGAAGGCTTTGATGGAGAATTTGGAATGTCTACAGCAGTGGGTCCATGTTCCATCTTGGTTCTTTTTCCTTTTGAATTTATTGGTTTCTTTGCCAATATTTTGGCTTCTTTCTCTTTTTGCTCACTGATAATAGTTCCTTCATGCTGTAACTTACTGGCATCATCATTTGAACACAAAGTGTCCTTGGAATGATTTTCTTCTAAAGCAGTCTCTAATGATTTAACTTCAATAACATTTTGTCTTGCATCTTTAAAGGCTTTGACAGCAGCTACAACAGAAAAGCACATGATTTGTTTCATCACTAAAACAAATAATACAAAACATCACCACTTCAGTACAGTATTTATTAAATTATTTGCAAACACTTAAAAGGATAACTGCAATTAGATTAAATATATATCACAGGTCTGAACTCACAAAAGAATGTTACTGACTTCAAAAACCGAACTTGGAAGAAATGCTCAGAAGTATTCATTTAAAACTCTTAAAATTAACCATCCTTTCAGGCCTTGAAGCTATGAAAAATAGTAAAAACGTCACTTGAGGGGCGCCTGGGTGGCTCAGTGGGTTAAAGGCTCTGCCTTCAGCTCAGGTCACGATCCCACGGTCCTGGGATTGAGTCCCACGTTGGGCTCTCTGCTAGGCAGGGAGCCTGCTTCCCCCTCTCTCTCTCCGCCTGCCTCTCTGCCTACTTGTGATCTCTGTCTGTCAAATAAATAAATAAAAGTCTTAAAAAAAAAAAAAAAGAAAAATGGACACATCTACAAAAAAAAACCCTTCACTTGAACACAAATAAATAAAATTAAATGGCAACTTTAATTTCTTTAGCAATAACGTATTGATATGATTATGGTGCATTAAACTATGTTTTCAGACATAAAAATATATTGTAATCTGTGACAGTAACATTTAATTCTTTCAACACAGATTATTTTCACACATGAAAATTACGTGACTAAGTGGCAATATCAAAAGCAATACATACATTACATCAATATTTAGCAAATCAATTATATTCAATATTATCATGAATATGTTATATATAATATAAATGTATTCAGATATTAGAACTTAGGAAAGAACACAGATTTAATTAGACTTCAGATAACTTCCATATTTTTAGGCACCTTCCCACATTTAAAAATATTTGAAGGAGGTATTTATAAAAGGTTCTCAAAACAAACATAAAAACTCCCAAAGAAATAAAAGAATAGCCATGTATTCAAAGTCATATACACAAGTGCATTTAAGTACATGGCTTAAAAGTCATTTAATACATACCTTTTAGCACATCTATTTTTTTCTTCAGAAGAGGATGCATTGCTAGTCTGGCAACTGCTCTTTCAGCTGCAGTAGAATCAGGCTGCAAATTGAAACAACAAACATGGGAATAAAAACAAAAGAGTGCTATTAAGTGAATAAAAGAAAATGTATCATAACTTTTAAAAATGAGAGTTAGGAAACAGGAGTTTGATACTATTCTCATTAGATAAGTCATTTGTATAATCTATGATAAAGAAAAAGAAAACTCATAATGCAAAATACAACTGCCCCTGAAATAAATGAATTTGTCATGAAATCAACCGACAAATATTCTTCGGGGACTTAGTATCTTTCCAGAACTCTGGAAGGTGTCCTGTGAAATACATAAAAAATGCAATATAGCTCGTGTTTTCAGACTAAATTAATATGAATCAAAAAACATGAGAGTGCTCAGCTGGGTGATATAATTGGTAACTACTGTAATGTTCGAAATTCCAGTTAATAGAGATGTAAATTATCTGGTGTTAAATATTTGTATTTTGAAAGTCTAGTATCTCTACTGTATTTTCAGAACCTTCTACCACCGCTTGGCTAAGAGCAAACACTTCATAAATATTTGATGATGACTGAATTGGGACTGATTATGTATTTAATATATTTATGAATACAGAAAATTCTTGATTTGGGATAATTTCTTTAAATATCTTCTGTGGGCGGACAACTTCTAAATTTCTAATCGCTACTCTAATTTGAGCTCAAGGCTCGTATATGAACCTCCTACTTGACATACTAAAAACGAATTTTTTTTTTTTTAGTAGGCTTCATGCCCAGTGTGGAGCCCAACAAGGGACTTTAACCCATGACTCAGAGATGGAGAGCTGAGCTGAGATCAAGAGTTGGATGCTTAACCCACTGAGCCACTCACCAGGCACCCCGAGAATGCTCTGATATCCTCTCAAACTTACTTCTTTAGTCTTTCCTTGATTACTATGTATAATTTCACATTTGTTGGTTGCTGAGGACTAAAACTTTTAAGAATTCTTCTATCACATTTCTCTTCTTCATGGCTCACAATCAGTCCTTTAACAAATCTTGTGGATCTAAATGCAAAACTATGTTCAGGACCAGTCATTTCTTACCACTTCTATTCTTAGAACTTTTGACCAATTCACTAAACATGTCTCACCTGCAGCACCTATGTATTACATTCAAACTTGGTCACTTGCTCCCCCACTCCTGGTTTTCCATAGAGCATCACAATGAGTTTTTAAAAAGGTAGCCAGATCAAAATATGCCATTCTCTGTTCTTCTTTAAGCTTTATTGCTTTCTGATGCTTAGGCTATTTCATGGTTAGCTCTTCTTTTCCTGCTACACTGTACTCCCCAATATATACATGATCGATCATCTCTTATTATTCACATATCTGCTCACATGGTATCTGAACAACACTCCCCGTAACTCTTTATCTACTTATCACTTAACATTGCATGCCAGCACAGATACTTTCCCATCTATGAGGCAGGGGCTCTGTTTTCCTCATTCCTATAGACCTAGGGCTTGGAACAATAAATGGTTAACAATCTGCATTCAATAAATCCCATAAAACAAATGAATACATGTCAGTGTGTGTCAAAATAGAGCTGTCAGCTTCAAGTGTCTTTATTTTAAATTTCTCTTCACTGTTAATAGCCCACTATAAAACTTTTTTCCCTCCTCGTAATACAAAGGTATGAGGACATTAGTAAATGCAAGATGATAGTTGTCTGAAGTTTACTGTGTTTGGAGGGCTTATCTAGGTAATGTTACTCAGAGAATAACTTCTTTAAATTTTATCTGTGGTCTAATTACCTTGTATATTGAAGAATATCCCTCTAAAATTTATGTCCAACTACAAACTCAGAATGTAACCTTACATGGAAACAGGGTCTTTGCAGAGATAATTAAAAGGCAGATATGCTGGATTAGTGTGGCCATCAGTCTAATATGACCGATGTCCTCATCAGGGGGACACTTGGATACAGGCAAAGGGAGGGAAGAAGGCTGAGGCAGAGACTGCAGTTATCTTGCCAAAGGCCATGGTTCACCACAAGTTGGAAGAAGCAAGGAAGGGTTCTTCCCTAGAAACTTTTGAGGATCTTAGTCCTATTGTCATCTTGATTTCAGATTTCTAGCCTCCTGAAACATGACAGAATACATTTTGTTGTTTTAAAGCACCCAGGTTTGTGGTACTTTGCAGCCTTAGGGTAACTATAAACTCTGATTTTCTTAGGCTCTTAGATATTTTTTAATAAAGGTTTTATTTATTTATTTAACATAGAGAAAGAGATCACAAGTAGGCAGAGAGGCAGGCAGAGAGAGAGAGGGGGAAGCACGCTCCCCACTGAGGAGAGAGACCGATGCAGTGTTCAATCCCAGGACCCTGAGATCATGACCTGAGCCCAAGGAATATATTTGACCCACTAAGCCACCCAGGAACCCCAATTAGGCTCTTAGATATTGCCTCTGTTCAATCTTGTCCAAGAAACGTAGGCCATCTGGAGACTATTCATTATGCACAGGGTTAAGATAAGCCTTTGCTTCTTCAATACCTTGCGGGGTTTCCTGAAGTCCAATACAGGACTTCTTACCTATTTTATCTCCCTTGGAGATACATGAGAGAATACGGAAAGAAAACCTAGTGCTGGTATCCTAAGTCACTTAGTAACAAGATGGGCTGCTGAACGTATAAGTCAAATATGTACGATTTAGTTTTATAGGGTGTATGTTAAAAGCTGTAACAGAACCCCTGATGAGGGACATTACTTTTCATGCTGGAAAGGCCAACATGATAAGGAAAATCAAGGATCAGGAGCGCCTGGGTGGCTCAGTGGGTTAAACCTCTGCCTTTGGCTCAGGTCATGATCCCAGGGTCCTGTGATCGAGCTGGCATCGGGCTCTCTGCTCAGCGGGGAGCCTGCTCCCCACCCCCCGACCCCCGCCTGTCTCTCTGCCTACTTGTGACATTTCTCTCTGTCAAATAAATAAGTAAAATCTTATAAAAAAAAAAAAAAGAAAATTGAGAATCACATCAGAATACTAGAGTCTACATGCTTCCAGAGAGAGAAAAAATTTATTAAAAATAAATAAATAAAATCAGGAATCAAAATTGGAGGTCAAAGATAATTGAATAAAAATTCTGTAGGAAAATGATTCCTAAATTATGGAAGAATAAAAAATACTTCCCGACATGCAAGGTTTAAAAAAGCTTACATCTGTTGAGCTTTTCTCCTTAGAAGGTACTAGCTCCATAAAGTAAAGAAGGATACAAAGGACAAGGAATGTATGGGATATAAGAAATGGGAGATGCAGGCAGAAGGCATTCTCAGGATGATGACAAGGAGATTTAGAATACCTGGTGTATTAAACAACTTTTTTAAAAGAGTTTATTTTATTTTATTATTTTTTTAAAATATTTTATTTATTTGACAGAGATCACAGGTAGGCAGAGAGGCAGGCAGGGAGAGAGGAAGGGAAGCAGGCTCCCTGCTGAGCAGAGAGCCTGATACGGGGCTCCATCTAGGACCCTGGGATCATGACCTGAGCTGAAGGCAGAGGCTTTAAGCCACTGAGCCACCCAGGTGCCCCAAGATTTTATTTATTTGAGAGAGAGAGCACACATGTGCACGAGTGGGGTAAGGGGCAAAGAGAGAGGGAAAAGTGGGCTCTTCCCTGAGCAGAGAGCCCCATGTGGGGCTTGATCCCAGGACCCTGAGATCATGACCTGAGCTGAAGTCAGACCCTTAACCAACTGAGCCACCTAAGCATCCATGGTGTATTAAACATCTTGAGAGATTTCAGTAACTTAAGAGCAGTTTGGTATTACACGAGAGAGAAGACAGGAAACTACCAAGGAAAAATAAACTATAGGAAACAAATATTGTGCAGAAAAGGAAAAATAATCATCACTCACGACATGACTCATAGTCAAAATGACAAAATCACTAAATGCTCATCTAATCTAAATTTGACCCAAGTGCCTTAGGAGGATGGAAGGGATAAGAAAGGTACATATATGACAGAAGGTCTGGAAGAGGAAAGAGATCTAAATTCTTATAAACCATCATAGGAAGTCAATAGCTAATAATTAAAATATACTAACACTGACATATTAATGTGTGGGGTAAATCCCCTGAAAACCAACTGAAGTTCAAAGTCAGGAAGTACTAATGGAGAACTGTCATTTTCACAAAAAAAGTCTTGTAGAAATACTTCTCAAAACTGGTGGTTCGCAAACTGGCTAATGGGCCAGTTCTCACCTGCTGCCTGTTTTTTAGAATAAGGTTTCAAGGAAACAGCAAAATTCATCCATTTACATACTGTCTACAGCTCTACTATGTCACACAGCAGAGTTGAGTAGAGGTGACAGAGAATATATGGCCTGTAAAGCCTAAAATACTTTATACAGAATTACTTTACAGAAAAAGTGTGACACCTGCTCTAATAATATGCAAATAGAATCCTTGGTGGGGGTAGACTAAAAAATTAGGAAAAAATACAAAGTAAATTTCTGGCAGGTTCATGATGTTCTAAAGTTAAATTTAAAACAAACACATGGGAAGCTGGAGAGGAGAAGGGAGTTGGGGGAAACTGGAGGGGGAGATGAACCATGAGAGACTTTGGGCTCTGAGAAACAATCAGGGTCTTGGAGGGGAGGGGAGTGGGAGGCTGGGTGAGCCTGGTGGTGGGTATTAAGGAGGGTACATATTGCATGGAGCACTGGGTGTGGTGCACAAACAATGAATTCTGCAACAGTGAAAAGAAATTTTAAAAAACCCTCAAAAAAAAACACAAAAAACAAAAAACAAACAAACCAGGGGCACCTGGGTGGCTCAGTCAGTTGAGCCTCCAACTCTTGGTTTTGGCTCAGGTCATGGTATGGGGTTATGAGACTGAGTCCCTTGTCAGGCTCTGTGCTTCACATGAAGTCTGCTTGAGATTCTCTCTCCCACTCCCTCTGCCCCTACCCTTCCTCAGATGTGCTCTCTAAATAAATAAATAAAATCTTAAGAAGAAAAAAAAAATAAAACAAAACTATCACAACAGACTTTTGTTGCCATATCAAAGCAACAAGTTATAGTCTTAAAGCATTAACTGTTTTTCCTAAATGGTGACACAACTTGAGATTTTGGCTTAGTAGAGAAAATCTGATATTCAGTGAAAAAGCAGAATGTTTTAATTGCCAGGACTTACTTATCTCAGTAGACTTAAATGTAAAAACAATGACAACAATACCAATTAGTTCTGAGAAATATACAAGCCCCAAGAGCTTGCCCACCCCCTACCTTACAAGGGAAAAGAAGACCCTCCAGCAGCAGCTGTTACTCTGTAACTGCTTCTTTCACTGACTGTATTTCCACCTTGTAGCTACTGATAACTCACTTCAGAGATAATCCCCAATATATGAACAACTGTATTTGTAAAACAGATAAACTAGAAAACAAGTGTTCTAATCACGAGCTGATTTCACATCTTTTGGATAAGAAGTTATGGGAATCCTAAATATTTTGACTGTGTTCATAAAAAATTGTTTGAAAACATAGCTACTATTGTTCTAAACCTCTGCTTTGACAACTTATTTTTATTTTTTTAAGGATTTTATTTATTTATTTGAGAGAGAGAGAGACAGCATGAGAGGGGAGGTCAGAGGGAGGAGCAAACTCCCCATGGAGCTGGGAGCCTGGTGCAGGACTTGATCCCGGGACTCCAGGATCATTACCTGAGCTGAAGGCAGTCGCCGAACCAACTGAGCCATCCAGGAGCCCCATCTTCGACAACATATTAAAAGCTCTGATGAACTGTGTATTCTTTTTTCCAGAGCTAATTACATCCCATCATCCTAGATGTGACAAGGTTTAGAAGACCATTGATAATACTTGCATGTTTAGTGCTGACTCTAAGTAAAAACTATTTTGTTAAGAATCATTTTATCATCAAGTTTACTTAGCAATGCCCTGGAAGATATCCCAGAGTAACTGTGACTCAGGGATCTGACTTCAATAAATTCTATTTTTTAAAAAAAGGCCCTAGAATAGGATTTATAATTCTAAAATTATATTACTCTAATAAATGAAGACATCATTATCCTTGGATGTTGTATGCCTTCCCTTATGACTGTGCTTTCATACTGCAACCTTCATGGAGGACTTACTTGAAGAGAATAGCAGGTTAACAAGAAGTTAAGATTGATTTTTAAAAAAAGGTTGTTGCAGGGTGCCTGGGTGGCTCAGTGGGTTAAACCCTCTGCCTTTGGCTCAGGTCATGGTCCCAGGATCCTGGGATCGAGCCCCACATCAGGCTCTCTGCTCAGCAGGGAGCCTGCTTTCTCCTCTCTCTCTGCCTGCCTCTCTGCCTACTTGTGATCTCTGTCAAATAAATAAATAAAATCTTAAAAAAAAAAAAAAAAGGTTGTTGCATTGCATAACACCAGGGGTGCCATCACAATGGGAGTGTGTGGTATAGAGCTTATGCATCCATATGTAATTGTACCAAGTTCAAAGAACATAAAAGGCCTGAATTTACAAGGTATACAGATATATACAATTAAGCAGTTACTAATCAGGTACAATTACTTAATAATTTAATATCAAGAATTATATAAACCCCAGCTTTACTTCTGTAATTAAATGCAATTTGTGTGTGTGTTTTTTAAAGAAAAAAACAGCAGTAAATGTCATTAGTAAATAAAAATTATATTATTCTGTTCAAAGTGTTTTATTGCTGAGTACTTCCCCTCCCCCAACAAAGCCTTTTTTTTTTTTTTTTTTTTTTTTAAAGATTATTTATTTATTTGAGAGAGAGAACAGAGTGAGCAAGAACAAGAATGGTAGGGAGAGGCAGAGGGAGATGGAGAAGCAATATCATCAAAACCAATAAAATGCTTAGGGATAAATACAACAAAGAGAGAGATCTGTACATTGAAAACTATAATACTTTAATGACAGAAATTGAAGAGGGCACAAAAATCAAAAAGGTATCTCATGATTATGGATTGGAAAAACTGATATAGTTAAAATATCCATAGTACCCAAAGTTATCTATAAATTCAAAGTTATCCCTATCAAAATCACAATGGCATTTTTCACACATATAAAAAAACATTCCTCACATTTGTATGGAACTACAAAAGACTCCAAATAGCCACACCAATCCTGAGAAGGAACAAAGCTGGAGGCATTACACTTCCTAATTTCAAATGATAGTACAAAGCTATAGTAATAAAAATAGTATGGCACTGACATTAAAACAGACATACAGAGCAATGGAATAGAACTGAGAGCCCAGGAATAAACAAATGCATATACAGTAAACTGCTATTTGACAAGAGGGCCAAGAATCCTCAAAAGGGAAAAGAGAGTCTTTTCAATAAATGGTATTGGAAAAACTGGATACTGGTATGTCAAAGAATGAAACTAGATCCATATCTTACACGACTCAGAGAAATCAACTTGAACTGGACTAAAAAACTTAAATGTGAGAGAAAACTCCTAGAACACTTAGGGAAGAAAATTCCCTGACACTGGTCTTGGGAATGTTTTTTTGGATGTGACACCGACAGCACAAGCAACAAAAACAAAAGTAAAGAAGTGAGGCTACATCAAACTACAACTTTATTGCAAAACAAAAGAAACAACAACAAAGTGAAAAGGCAATCTATATCAGAGAAAATAGTTGGAAACTATATCTCAGATAAGGGGCTAATATCCACAATATGGAAGGAACTCATACAAGTCAACAGCAAATAAATAAAACAAAATAAATATAAAATCTCAATGGTGACTATGTAGAATAGACTCTCTTTCTTATCATTAATAAAGTTACCATTTATTATCTACTACAAAAAAATATAAAATCTGATTAAAAATGGATGGCGGTCTTGAGCAGATATTTTTCAAAAGAAGAAATGGCCAAAAGATACATGAAAATAAGTGAAACAGTACTAATCACTAGGGAAATGTAAATCAAAACCACAGTGAGACACTATTTACACTTGTTAAAATGGTTAGTCTCAAACAAGAACTAACAAGTGTTGGTGAGTATGTGGAGAAAAGGGAGCCCTGCAGCACTGCTGGTGAGAATGCAGACAAGTACAGACACTAGGGAAAAAAGATGAGGTTCCTCAATAAATTATAACTAAAGCTACCATATGATCTAGCAATCTCACTTCCAGGTATACACCTGAAGCAAATGAAATCACTATCTCAAAGAGATACCACGCTCACTGCAGTATTATTCATGATAGCCAAGACCCAGAAACAACCAAGAGCCCACTGACAGATGAAATGAAAAAAGAAAACATGGTGTATACACATATACTTTTGTGTAAAAGAATATTATTTAGCCACGAGAAAGAAAAAAATCCTTCCATCCTCAACATGGATGAATCTGGTAGGCATTACTATGAGTGAAAGAAACAGAGAGAGAAAGACAAATACTGCTTAGTATGACTTATACGTGGAATCTAAAAAAAACAAACTCACAGAGGCAAGAGCAGAATGGTGGTTGCCAGAGACTTGAGGTGGTAGTGGAGGAAATACAAAGATTTTGGTCAAAGGGTACAAATTTTCAGTTAAAAGATGAGTAAATTCTAGAGATCTAACATTCAGTCTGGTGATTATAGACAGCAATACTTCATTAAATACTTGAAAGCATCTAAGACAGTACATCTCAAAGGCACTCACCACAAAAAATTGTAATTATACATATGGTGATAGATGTGATAATTAAGATTATGGTAATTTTTCATAATATATATGTGTATCAATCCATAAAGTTGTATAATAACTTAAACTCACACAATGTTTGTTATATGTCAATTATATTTCAATAAAACTAGAAACAAAAAATACAAAAATTTTTACCAAAATACTTAATATTAATATATCAGCATCATTAGGGCCAAAAAGCAAAGAAATAGCTTCTCAAATTATCATTCATTCAGCTGGCAATCTATTTAACAATAATGTGGTCTTACAGATATGTGACAAACCTACTTTGTAGCATTATGATATTTGCGAATACATGCATGTCCTTATTGCTTCTAATTTTTATAAACTGGAAATTTTGTTAAAGTTGGCTACTCAACACCATCACCAAAGTCTTAGAGAACAACTATTCTTGTTATACTGAAACATGAAAAATGTCATAGTCTTTTAAGAAAACTTAAACATCAACAGATAATACAGCAAATAAATGCCATAAAACTTGAGTATGTGAGGGCGCACAAAACAATTTTTTTGGCAAAATGAAACTGAACACGGAAAGGATAAGCCCTGTTATTTTTACATCTGCTACAATAAGGCCTTTGAAGGGGGTCAAAAATACATTACCAGAATGTTTGATCTTCAAGAGTTTATTAGAGAAACGGAAAAAAAAAAAAAAAAGAAAAAAAAAGCAAGAGCCAGAGACAGTAGGTGAACTGCTTGAAGTCAGGCAGCTAATGGCAAAGCAACACTAATTTGAATGCAGAAACTCCTAGAAATTTAAGCCTCTTGCCTTTGCTAACCAGCAATCTTTGCAAATAGAATGCATTATACAGATCTTCTTAAGATACATCTAGTCCTTCAAACTTATGTTTGATGCTTAATTGCTAGTTTTTTAAGTTAATTTTTATCTGTTCTTGATGGTCAGTTACTAATTTGCAAATCTGAGTAACTTATGATTTGCGGACTAGAAAAAATATTCTAATGGGGAAAAGCTGCAAATGGAAAAACTGTTAATGGCATGCTTTACAAATACTAAGGATTTCAGTTTTCATTCTTCAAAGACCAAAAAAAAGTACACATGTATTTCTTAAAATGTTTGATTTAATGGAAGTTTTAGTTTAAAATATCATGTTTTATAAACAACAACAATCATTTAAATAACCCTTATTTCTCCTAACAATGTCAAATATAATATTTTCAACTTGCTTGATTTTATTCTTGACAAAGCAATTTGAAATCATTCAATGCATTTTTTTACTTCAAATTTTAACAAGAGGTAAAGGGGAATACAGACCAACGATTTTATCTAATAATTAGACTAACAGTCTTATTTCCAGATTACCTAGCCATCTGGGAACGGAAGTGACAAATGACAGGTTTCTGAATTCAGTCTTTCTCAAGCAGTTTTCTTCTAAATTATTTGAGATAACTTTCTCTCATTCTGTGACTCATCTCCAAGGCCCCCTCTCAAATCTCTTTGGAGAGAAATGAAATATAAGCATAAAAGAGAGCCTTGTAAAGTAAGTGGGAGGAGGTCTGAAGCTTTGGCTGTGCTTTGGGTTTCGGCAGCTGTCTGCTATGTCTACAGTTTAAGTCTTTGGGCAGAGGGTAAGAACACACAAGAGTAAGCAGAGCAGAACCTGTCAAGAGACCTTTCAAATTCTTTACTCCTCCTTATTTCACTATTGCCCACCTTCCTGCCTCACTCACTTTTCCCCACTTTGTATTCACTGATGTTTATACTTATATAAACATGCCTAAATAAATGGTCTTACACATAAGGACACACATGGTCTTCACATAAGGACACGAACATCATCTTTTGAGGCTCACAATCTTGCTCTAAAAGGTTGACGAATGAACAATGAATTCATCCAAGACAGAATGTGATAAACTTCACTGGAAAGATGAAAAATGGGGGCACCTGGGTGGCTGCTCAGTGGGTTGAAGCCTCTGCCTTCAGCTAGGGTCATGATCTCAGGGTCCCGGGATTGAGCCCCAGATCAGGCTCTCTGCTCTGCAGGGAGCCTGCTTCCCCCTTTCTCTCTGCCTGACTCTCTGCCTACTTGTGATCTCTCTCTGTGTGTCAAATAAATATATAAAATCTTAAAAAAAAAAAGATGAAAAATGTTACAGAGGTTTACAGAAATCTGAATACAGTCATATACCTGAAATTCACAAAAACTGACTAAAGGCTAAGCATTCTCTATGAACAGTTTTTACACCTGCATGAAAAAAGTCTTCATAATATTAGAGGGTATGAGAGAACCACAGCTTTCCTTATTTAACATTGACACAACATTTGCCATGGAAAATTCTCAGGAAATTGTGGTTTTCACACACCTCGTTTCTTCCATTTCAAATAAATTAAGTAAAAAAGAGGAAAACACCTCATCTTTTTATGGAAAAATTTTATTTTGGTATACGGGTATTTTTTATGAACACAAGCATTAGGTGTTCAATTCTGAAAAGAATCTTGAGAATGTACATGTGAATACAAACAACTGTCTAAAAATGAAAAAGTTCTCTTACATGCAGTGTTCCTTCCTGTGAAAAGCTGCCTACAACAACCTGACTCAGAGTGAACTGGTAGAGGCAGAAAGCTGGGAGCAGTATTCTTAATATTTATACTTAATTTCAATTCTAGTTTCACCTAAAGATATATGTGTCCTTTTACTAAAAATAAGTAGGCAGGTAATAAGAATCAGTCCATTCAGCTGGATTAGAAGAACTCTGGCAACCTATGGCTTAGAGTCCACACTGAAGGCAACAGGAGACCTTTTTGCATTGGTTGGGCTCTTATAATCCCTGGGACACCAGGATTCTAAAATGGAGTCCTACAAATTAGGGACCCACTCAAGCCTTTTCTCCTAAACCTTTGTTTTGTAGGCTGAGACCAGGGTTTAGACCTTGGATCTGTTATCTGCTAATGTCTGCCTATAGGTATATTTTTTACCTTTCTGGGCCAGTATGTCCTTTCGTTAAATGGAGTTATCATCTTCCCTGAGAAAGCTAACATATATAAAGCACCTAATTGAGTCAGCAACTGTTAACAGATGTTCACAAATATTAATTTGCTTCCCCTTATCCAGCAGTCGTTTAATATACCTGTCTTATACTCCCTACTAGATTATATATTCCTCTGGAAAATATTGAGTTGCCTATTCCCTTTGTTATCGTCCACACCACCTAGCTGATTGCTTCGTGTGCAACACATGTTTTGAATTGCGAAGTTTCTGAAATCCTGGCCCCAGCTGTCTGGAAACGTCAACATTCTCATTCTTCCACTCTTTAGCTTTCAACTTTCATCATATACATATTAGCTGCCTACTTAACCTTTCTACCCCTTTTCTGCATTTGAAAAATGAAGACTTTACTATTACTACACACACACACACACACACACACATTGTGTGCACATATGTGCAAATGAATGCTTTCTACATGAGATCACTGTTGTAAGATCAACTGAGATAAGAACGTGTATGGAAGAACTGTGCAAACTGTAAGATATTACATAAATTAGTTTGCTCTGCTCTGATCTGATCAACAGGCAGCTCAAATGTACAGAGCTCTATGTAACAGGCTTCATTCCTGTGAGGTTACCTTTCACTGAGCTCACTTCCTATGACACATTGAAGAGCAATCAATCCTTTCTCCACAAAAACACTGTTGCCTGCATCATTTTTTAGAGGTTTAATTTATTAACAGGTTTTCAAACAGAAGAACCTGAATCCAATGGGAGAATATCCCAAATGAAATAAAAACACTAACAAAATAGGTGAAATCAAATAGCTTGGGAGGAATCTGAAATGATTTTTTAATCAGGGCAGTTTCCTTTGGCTTTAAATTCCTCCAGGGTTCCATCAAGAACTTGGATGAAACAGAACTGTTTCTCCTTCCTCCCTCTCCAGCTTCCCTTCCGTCCTTGCTTTTGTTTAGAGGAAGGTATAAACAGCAGAAATGTAACCAGGTTTCACTTGACCCTTGACAGTGAGATCCTAAATTTCCTTTTTTTAAAAAAGATTTTTATTTATTTATTTTCCGAGAGCAAGAGCACACCAGCATGTGAGAGAGCATGAGCATGGGGAGAGGCAGGGGGAGAGGCAGAGGGAGAAGCAGGCTCCCTGCTGAGCATGGAGCCCAACATGGGGCTGGATCCCAGAACCCTGGGTTCATGACCTGAGCCCAAGGCAGCTGAGTAACTGGATGAGCTACCAAGGCGCTCCAAGATCCTAAACTTTTTATCTGAATTAGTATTAAAAATTTCACCACTACAGGGGCGCTTCGGTGGCTCAAAGCCAGTTAAGTGTCCACCTGGATTTCAGCTCAGATCGCAGGGTTAAGTGTCAGTTAAGTGCCAGTTAAGTCAGTTAAGCGTCCAACTGGATTTCAGCTCAGATCGCAGGGTTCTGAGATCTAGCCCTCTAGGCTCTGTGCTTAGCAGGGAGTCTGCTTGTCCCTCTTCTCCACCCCTCACTGCCTCTCAGGCCCTGCTCAGGCACCCGAGGACTGTTTCTCTAAAATAAATTAATTAAAAAAATTTTCATGACTACAAATCCTGTCATATGCAAATGAATTTACTAATATAAAATAACAATGATAAGCTAATATAGATGTTTGTTGCCCTTTTTTTTTTGGATAAATGACATTCCACACACTGGAAAGTTGAAGGAAGCGTTGTAAATGGAAGAAGATACCCTAAAAAATTGATTTTATAAATATTACACATACACTAATGTTAATCTTCCAAAGTGAAAACAATCTGGCAGAGAAGATGCTTTTTACTTGAACCATAAATTAAATATTAATGAATACTTTTAAAATTTAGCAACCTTTAGGGGCGCCTGGGTGGCTCAGTGGGCTTAGCCGCTGCCTTCAGCTCAGGTCATGATCTCAGGGTCCCGGGATCGAGTCCCGCATCGGGCTCTCTGCTCAGCAGGGAGCCTGTTTCTCTCTCTCTCTCTCTCTCCGCCTGCCTATTTGTGATCTCTCTCTGTCAAATAAATAAATAAATCTTTAAAAAAAAAATTTAGCAACCTTTAGAAAGCTCAAAAAATTTATTCTGGAAAACTGATTTTTTAAAAAAAAAATTATTTTATTTATTTATTTTGACAGGCAGAGATCACAAGTAGGTAGAGAGAGGGGCAGAGAGAGAGGGGGAAGTAGGTTCCCTGCTGAGCAGAGAGCCCAATGCAGGGCTCGAGCCCAGGACCCTGAGATTATGACCTGAGCTGAAAGCAGAGGCTTTAACCTACTGAGCCACCCAGGCGCCCCTGATTTTTTTTTTTTTAACTCTCAAGAGAAAAAAAAATTCTATAACATTTTTATTCCATTACTACTATTATATTTAACATGTCATTATTTTGTCTGAGATACAGACCGAACCACAGTTTAGTTTTAGTTTAGTTTTTCCTCTCTTTATGAAAAAATCCCATGAAGTAAGAATATTTACTGTAGAATTATTCTAGTACAAAATAAAGAAACTGTTGTAAAATCATGTTCAGGGATTTAGTGTGGCTTTTCTCATCAGGACGATGGCACCAACAAGTTCTCCCTCCTCTCAAGCAAATAAAAACCTTTCATATTCTGGCTTTCTTAAAATGTTTTAAAATCTAACATGTCTCATATCACTTGCAGAAAAGTCAGTGCTAGTCTATAAAAACAAAGAATCAGAGCATTCTTTCCTCAGGGCGGGAATAGGCAAACTGACATCCATAGTTGGATATTCTAACATAAGGCTCTGGATAATCAATAAAATAAATAGGCAGAAAATCAGTAAAGATATAAATCACCTGAACAACACCAAAAACCAAGAGACCTACTTGACATTTTTAGGACACTGATGCCAAGAGAAAACATACTGTTTTCAAGTGCATATGAAATAGTCACTAATATAAGCCATTCTGGACCACAACACAAATAAAAATCATAAAAAGTCTGCTCAAGGATCACAAAGGAAACAGTCATGAAAACATACCTAGAAGACTCCTTAACTGTTCAGAAATTAAACAACATACTTCTAACTACACCATGGTGAAACAGAAAGTTTCAAGGGAAATTTAAAATACTGTGAACTCAAAGAAAATGAGAATATAACCTATCAAATTTAAGGGTGCAGCTAAAGGAGTGCTTACATAAAGCAACTTTGCAACACTAAATGCTTGTTAGAAAAGAAGCAATCTCTAAAATCAGTAACTGAAGTTTCCACATTAAGAAACTAGAAAAAAGAGCAAAGTGGACATAAATGCAGGAAACATGAAATAATATACATTAGAGCAAATGCCAATAAATGTGAAAACAGAGAAGCAACACAGAAATATCCATTAATCCAAAATCCGCTCTTAGCCTGGAACTGTCCTATGTAGACATTAGCAGAGCAGGCAGAAATGAAAAAGGCGAAATAGTAGGAGCAGGAGAACTGGGTAAAAGTCCCAACTGCCATTTGGTACACCTTTACTCAGCTCACTTCATTCTTTCTGAACTACAGTTCCCTCATTTGTAAAAAGAGGGTAAAAATAATCTTTCACAAGTACTAAATACAGAGATTAAATGAAATAGTCATAAAAATTACTTGGAAAAAATAAAAATATTCTTTGCTATGATTATTAAAATTAATGACTTGTTACTAACACACAAATGCCACAATAAGTTCAACATACATTTACGGACCTTGAAGGTGTGCTATCATAAGCAAAGCAAAATTCATAAATTACCATAAAAATATTTTTTTGATGGCAATAACAGAGCTGAAGTGGGGAAAATCATCATATTCTAATAGTAACTGGGTTGTTAAGTTTTTTTCTTCAAGGAAAAAGGTGATAAGAAAAAGTTGGTCAACCATATAAAGCAGTAACTTTTTTTTAAAAGAAAGACAATCCATTGCAGACATACCTTTTTGCAGATTTTTTCAAAGCTGATATCATCACCGAGCGCAGATTTAGTTACTACATCAGGTTTCAATTCCTGTAAAAAAAAGGGGGGGGGATTTTAGTTATGAGTTTAATCTTAGTTACCTATTTATTTTTGTGGGGGAGGAGCAGAGGGAGAGGTAAGAGAGAATCTTAAGCAGGTTTCATGCCCAGCATGGAGCCCTAAGTGGGGCTCTATCTCACGACCCTGAGGATCATGACCTCAACCGGAATCAAGAGTAGGATGCTTAACCAACTGAGCCACCCAGGCACCCAGTTATGAGTCTAATTTTAATGCACCATTCAGTATTTAATGCATCATTCATTATTTTAATACTTGTCATGTTTTGCTTTTATGAAATCTGATATTAAATAAGTTCTTAATTTTAGATGAGAACAACTTCAATCACATAGTATGAAATTATCATACTATGAAAAACCACAGCAAAATGAATTCAAGAGCTAATCCTCCTAGGACAAGTACACTCAGATTCCATGGAAGCCAGCAAATTTCATGCGCTATAAAATTTCCAGCTTAGTAACAGTTCTTTAATGGAAGTAAGATTAATATTACTCAAAATAGTAATTTAAGACTTCTACATTTCAAAGGAATTATTACTTTATTTTAATGACATTTCAGGACATTAACAATTATATCATTTTATAGAGAAATGTAAAGATTTATAGAGAAATGCATACTTTTATTTTTTTTTTTGACAGAGATCATAAGTAGGCAGAGAGGCAGGCAGAGAGAGAGAGAGAGGAAGCAGGCACCCCGCTGAGCAGAGAGCCTGATGCAGGGCTTGATCCCAGGATCCTGGGATCATGACCTGAGCCGAAGGCAGAAGCTTTAACCCATGGAGCCACCCAGGCACCCCGAGAAATGCATAATTTTAATTAATGATTAAATAATCTAACCTACAAAAGACTTTTTACATTGTGCAAGGAATTAATCCAAATTTATTTTAGAAAATTAAAACCAGAAAAGCAGAGAAAAATAAGTAAAATTACTAACAGTGTTTACATGGTTGTAATTTCATTATACACCCTTCTATATGCTTCTTTAAGAGAATTAAGTTTGATAATATAGTTCACTAAAGAATGAGAGCTTTAGATCTCACAAAAATGAAATTTCTCTTAACAGTTGTCAAGTTATGCTACCATGCATGAAAAACTACAATAAACATTTGTGTATTTTTTTCAAGATATTATTTGGAAGAAAGGTAAATAAAATCAGATAGTTGGTTTTAAAATAACACTGAGTGACAGTAAGTTAGATAAATGTGTGATATGGTAAAAAAAATACAGAAACTATTCCGTGAAAATTATTTAAATTATATATAGTTTTAAGATTTATTTAGAGAGAGAGAGAGAGAGACAGAGACAGAGAAAAAAGGAGAGAGAGTATGAAGCCGACTCCACACTGAGCATGAAGCTCACCACAGGGCTCGAACTCACAACACTGGATCACAACCTGAGCCAAAACCAAGGGCTGGAGGCTTAACTGACTGTGTCACCAAGGTGACCCCAAATTATATTTTAAACAAAAATAGGATCAGTGCACCTGAGTGGCTCAGTTGGTTGAGCCTCCAACTCTTGGTTTTGGCTCAGTCCCTGATAAGGGGTCATGAGATCAAGCCCTGCCTGGGGCTCCCTCTCAGTGGGGAGTCTGCTCTCTTTCTTTCTACCTCTGTCTCTCTCCACACTCACATACGTGCAGCCATACTCTCTCTCCTTCTCAAATAAACAAAGGCATCTTAAAAAAACAACAACAAAAAAACACCAGGACCATAGCATTTTGTAAACTAGTTTTATCATTTAATGGCAGAGCAAATATCTATCCATTTTCTTTTTATTCTCTTACATAGCTGTCCTTATTTATTTAACCAACCTATTATTGGACATTAGTATGTTTTCTGATTTTTTAAATCTTTTTATAAATAAGAATGGAGTAACTATCCTTGTATATGCTGATTTGTATAACTCCTGAAAAATTACATGTTCTGTAGTAAAGAGCTATACTATGCTTTTAGAAAATGAACTGAATGAAAAAAAAAAAAGAAATACTGATATTAACGGTCCAATGTCAGAAAGATCAGAAAGCACAGTTTCTGATAATACAGAATATTTTGTATACAGGAATACAACTGGGAAAAAATGTGTATGTAAAACAAATCTATATAAAGAGCATGAAAATAATAGACTCTTTTAAGTGTGTGTGTGTGTATGTGTGTGTGTGTAATATCTCTTTAGGAACTAATGAGCTAATTTGAAAGATGGCCTCCCTGTCAGTTTAAAGTCACTAAAACTATTTATAATTAAAAATATCCAAATTTGGGGGCACCTGGATGGCTCAGTGGGTTAAAGCCTCTGCCTTCGGCTCAGGTCATGATCCCAGGGTCCTGGGATCAAGTCCCGCATTGGGCTCTCTGCTCAGCAGGGAGCCTGCTCCCCCCCGCCCCCGCCCCACCGCCACCTCTCTGCCTGCCTCTCTGCCTACTTGTGATCTCTGTCTGTCAAATAAATAAATGAAGAAAAAAATCTTTAAAATCCAATTTTTTTTTGTTGACTGGCTATAAGTATATTTTTCTACTCTGTAAGTAAAAAAAAAAATAATTCTAAGAGTAAATCAGTTAAATGTTATTGCAAATATGAAATTAATATGTACAGAAGATAATGCTGCTTAAATTTCAACCAATCCTCATACTCCCTCCAAAAGAATAAACTCAACAAGGACTATGTGAACCATGCCTTCATCATTATTAGGGGATAGAGGATACAATAAACTTCAAAGTATCTCCAAGATGAGAAACTAACACCAAATTCAACCTAGCACTCACTGCATTACACACTTGCACAGAGAAACAGGAAGTAGAAGATTAAGATACTGGGGAAGTTGATACTAGAAAAAGACCTCCAGATTGGATCTAAAAGCAAAACTTAAGTCTACACTATATATATGAGATACACAAAAAACACAGCGATTCAAAAAGGCTAAAAATAAAGGAATTCACCAAGATAGGAACAGTAAGAAATAGGAAATAGGAACAGTAAGAAAGCAGGAGCTGAGATAATGTATCAGATGAAGAATAATTAAAGAAAAAAATGAAATGAGACACAGGAGATTTCCAAGATATGGAAAAACGGAAACATATTATTAACAGAAGACTTTTATACAACAGTTCAGCTGAAAATAGGGGGGAAAGCATTAGAAAATCTTAACATAATAAGTTGTATCTTACAGATTTATTTTGGACATTTTATCTGTCTTATATTTATTTTGAACATTAAAAAATTTATCGTATATTAAGTCAAAGTAGGTATTAGTAAGTTCATCAAGTAAAATGCTAAAAACAACATTCCCTGATCCCAATGAAAAAGCAGGAATTAAAGAAAACCAACGGACAAAAAGGCTTATCTACCCAGAATTTTTAAAACAAAACAACAAAAACTTCAAACAACTCTTGGGAAAGGAAAAATATAAACAGAAATTTCAGGGTTTCTGAAAATTAATAAGGCAACACTGCATTTCACAATCTATGGGACACATTGAAAGTGGTTTTTATTTTTGAGACAAGTATATAAATAAGGAAACAAAAATAAATGAATAGTCAACTAAAAGGAACCTAAATTATCTTTATTCTTCACTTATCAAATGGAAAGGAAGACTCAATTAAATCATGTGATTTGTCCAAGGTCCTATTGTTAGTTGGTGGTAAGACTGACCTAATTAATTAATGATTAATTAATTAATTAATAACTGACCTAATTAATGATCTACTGGATCATAATCTATTTTATTGCCACTTTGATATAATCCAAAAGATTTCCACCATATTTAAAGCACTGATGTAAAAACTGACACAAAAGTTAAACTCTATCTCATGGTTCACAGTGTCATGTGCACTGAACATGGTCAGAATCTTCTAGGTATAAGAACCTTCTAGTTTTAAAGTAGGTAGGAACGATTCATAGAAGCTTTTTTATTATACCTTTCAAAACACAAAAAATAGGTGTTTTTTTTAACAAGTGTGAGGCGCTAGGCAACCCCAGCACCTAATTCTGGCAACTTACGTGGTCTTTCAGAAATACCATTGGGAAAATGTTATAAAGGTTCAAAATATAGAATACGCTTAACAGGGAAACTGAAATTGATCTGAATTTAATGAGGTTGAGAATATTTAAAGAAACATGAGTGCCACTAAAAAAGGCTGGGCATTTCTTGGGTAAATTACAAGCAAGAGGCGCTGTCAAGATATGTGAAGGGTTAGAAAGTTAGTAAGTAAGCCTGACATGTGGCTTACTTACTGTAAGTAAGTCTGACATGTGGCTTACTTACTGTAAGTAAGTAAGGATGCAAGCAGAAGACATAAAACTCTTGGGCCTGAGATAAAGAGTGGTTTATTACTCAAGTGCCAGAGTACCTGCTCTCTATCTCATCTGTTCTTTCTGAAAACAAACAAACAAACAAACAAAAAACCAAAAAACAAAAAAAAACAAAACAAACAAACAAAAAAAGAACAAAACCTCAAAAACCCCAGACACACAGTAGACAATAAACTTAAATTATCCACACAATCAAAACTAAAGGAGCCTTTAAGGAATACAATACCTCTGAAAAATGGCTACTAAGCAGAGAACATATTCTTAGACTGAAGAAGGGAAAAGCATCTGTTTACATTCTTACTTTGGCAGTATAACCAGCAACACAAATTAGGATTATAATAACCTCTACTTTTACAACATAAGTAACTATTATTTGCACATTATGTACTAGGTTGAATGGCTTTCCAAATATGTCCATGTCCCAATTCCCAGAGCCTGTCAGTGTGCTACCTAACAGGGCCAAATGGATCTTGCAGATTTAACTAAATTAAGGATTTTAAGATGTGTGTATTATCCTAGATTATCCAGATGGTCCTAAAGTAACCAAGAGTCTTCATGGGAGAGCAGCAGAGAATAGGAGTTAGATAAAGAGAACGGGGTGGCAGTGGGGCAGGGAGAAAGGAAATGAGCAAGAGCAGGAGACTGAAACCTGAAGATGCTACCCTGGTGGACTTGAAGATGGAAGGAGGGGCCACGAGCAAAGGAATCCCAGTGGCCTCTAAAAGCTGAAGATGGCAGGAGACTGATTCTCCTCTAGACATTCCAGAAGGTATACAAGCCTGATGACACTCTGATTTTAAGGCTTTTGACTGCTAGAACTCTAAGATACTATATCCTTGTTGCTTTAAGCCATTAAATTTACGATAATTTGTTAGAGCAGCACTAAGAAGCTAACATACTTTCCATCTCCTACCAAACTTCATATTATTCATCATACCGTATTATTTGGACAAGCACTCTGTACCATAAATAATAATGCCCAGAGTCAAATATTTACCTTAAATTATCAAAGTAAGATTTAGATGCAGATGAATGACTTAAACATTCCTTATGACAACACTTATTCTTGGGTATTTTGGAACCAGGTTGTTTATTGCCTTTGTTTTAAATATAAGCACATGACAGCACAGGGGATGCTATCTCCTAAGTTTAGTTTGTATAATACTTTTAAATAGTATTTAAGTAGCAAAACTGTATAGCTAGGAATGCTATACCAAACCTAGAATTTTTGTTTAGTGCTAACATAAGTAGACACTGAGAAGCTAATAAATTAAATGTCTTTTTAGACAATGCAAAAATGGCGATAAACAGTATATTATGAAGTTATTCCTCCTTCCCTGTATGTTTACTCATAAGGGATCAGGTACTGCTTTCAGAATAAGACTCTGATGTATTGTCACAAATGGATCCAAAGCACCTCAAATGTTAGTATTCCCTTCAGGAGGCAAGAGGAAATTTAACCCACAGCCTTTTTGAATCCTTCTAAGAGTCCACTGTGGAGTCCACTTGGGAAGTTCATGCTAAACTTTCAGAATTCACAAACTGTCTTTTACTTCTCTACATTCTAGATTTATGTACATTCTGACTCAGGATATCTAATATACTTTCAAAGGAAGAAGTTTTAAAAAACATTTTCATTTTTCTTGGATTGAGTGAAAAACTAAACAATGGGTTATAATTTGGCTGTACAATTTTAGTCATATTTTAAGAATAAATTACCCTGCAAATGGATTATGAAAGCTAGCTGCTATACCAAGATTCACTAAGGTCCACTAGGGATACTGGGAATGGACTTTTTTTTTTTTTTAAACATGAAGTAATTCACAATTTTCAACGAATACTTGGGATGATGGATAGTTCATAGGATTTCCAGCTGTGCTATCTTACCTGAATGCATCTATTATTTTTGTTACAAATGAATGGTTCCCTGCAAGAGTTCCAAAAGCAAGTAAAATTGGAAGGTTTGTGGATAAAACTCCAAAAAGCCTTAATTTAGGTAAAAAAGAAAACTCTGAAAGACAAATGGTACGGAGAGGCTTGAACCACAAAGAGTTCCAACAATTTCAGTTTTCTGCCTAATGATTCAGAAGTGGAAGTGCACTATTAACCAACCAGCTTGTTGGGGACAGTTTTGTTTCAAGTGCATGGGAAGGAAACAAACCTGAACATGGTCAGGCAGTAAGCTATCTAGTCAAACTGAAATGGCCTAAGGTACAATATAAAACAGTCTCAGAATAATTTGATTATACTAACGTTTGCCTTCCACTTTCTTGATATAGAAATGGAATGAAAAGCCTAGAGTGTAGGTTCTTCAAGGTTAAGAAAGGTGTTTTATTTACCTCGGCCTATTAGACCCCAGTACAAAACATTTACTGAACAGAATTGGATCAGACTAAAGAAATTTAAAATGCCTATTTCTTAGTGAGAAAAGAGAAAACCTAAAACAGATCAGTAAAGTCTCTTATCAATAGAAAAGTCAAATTCAGGATTTGCCAACAAATATTTAGCTGCAAATGTGGGCTTTTTCTTTATGAAGAAAAGCTTTGCTTCTTTATGAAGAAAAGCTTTGCTTCTTTATGAAGCAAAGCTGAAGAGAACAAATTCTGGAAAGGATGGCAAGGAGGACTCCTAGGGTATTGCAAGGTGGAGCATTTACTGCTCAAAAGTATTGTACGTTAATATACTACTTTTTTTTAAAAAAAAGGAACCAGAGAAGGTAAAATACTACTACTTAAGGAGTCACTGAAACATACATTTTATGTTGTGAATGGGTAGGAACCACATTAGCTAATAAGTTAGGCAGGTAGCAGCTAAAAGGTAAGACTTTGTTCTCTCTCAGAAAAGATTTTAAGCCAAATGGAAAACTAAGGTCCATTTCTAGACCCTGCAGCAGACATTTTACATAGCAGCTATTTATTCATTCCAAGGTCATTTTACAAATACCTAGTTTTGAAAGGTTATCTGGTCCCCTCATGCACCTGGTTAAGAAAATATCCATTAAAAATGTGAGAGAAAAGACACTAGTTCAGCGCTTGTGGGATAATCGTGCATTATGCAATTTCTAGTGTATGGAGTTAATTCTAAATAAAATGACTAACCAGATAGGAACACTTAGTTTTCTTTTATATAAAATTAATTCTAAAGCCTTTTTCCAGATAAAAGTAGTTCTCTTAAATCTTAGAAAGGTTTTTCTCTATTTTAAATTGAATATGTCAAATATTCAACAATTTCAAATGTAGAACAATAAACATTCTTCCATGTGGTAATTTGCAAATTTTATACCAAAGTTGTACATTATGGATGTAGGGAAAAAACTACCTAGATACATTTCAATTTAGGAAAAGAAATTTTTTAGCATTTTAAAATCCAATAAATATGAGCAAACACATTAAGTGACAACAAAAAAAAGATAAGTAGCAAAAACACAAAGCCATTCGCAACTAGAAAACCATGGATCAAGGATAAATAATAGGAAAACGAAAATACCAGAGTTAAATTACAGATGCAAAATATGGAATACTGCACTAAACAACTCTAAAAAAGATTCATGCTAAATTAGACAAGTAAAACCTGAGCAATTTTATCCAAATGTAGAGAAATCCTATAGTGTTTTCACTTAAAAAAAAAAAGTTATCACCAATGCAAGGGAAATAGAAAAATATCAGTAATTTACTAATCAAACACTGACTTAGCTTCTGAAACTGGGCTTAAGTAGTTTCTTTTCCTTTGACTTCCTTACGACTCAAGTCTGAAAATCCTAATCTTGGTATTTTATTCACTTGGGAGTTTACTCATCAGTGAGCAGGGCTGTGTGTTGACTTGTGTAAAACACAACTTCTTTCGTTGTTAGAGATTCAATCCAGCTTTACTTTCTAATATCAGTATAATTTATTTTTTATTTAAGCTTTCAAATAATTAGAATTATCCAATCCATCTCAAAGATGAAATAAAGCATTAAATTCCTTATAATTTATATGAGAGGAATTAGCACTCCATTCACTAAAACATTAAAATTGCAAGACACTTATGCTATTATGTAATTCTACACCCATGCAGAAAAGGGTTAACTCAGCAGGCCTGGGTTGCTCAAACTCTGTACATAACTGAAAAAGGTGTATCTTTAGAACTGGCCATTGGCCAGCTTCTGGAGATGAGTTCTGAGCCCTTGGAACACAGGATACCAATTTGATCAGAGAGTTGAGCTAATAATGTTGGGCTAATAACCCTCTGGGAGGGTTAAGTCTGAGTCATTGATGAGGGCAGCCATGCAGGTAATTCACATCTACATGACTGGCTTTAGGTTAAAACCCTGGGCACCGAAGGCTCAAGTCAGCTTTCCTGGTTGGAAACACTTTGCAAGTGTCACATATGACTGCTGGGGGTATGTCCATGTGTCTATATTGGAAGAGGAAGCAAGATTCAAGCTTATGCCTGGTATCTTCTGGACTTTCCCCTCACTTGCCATTTCCTATTGTTGATTTTTTTTTTTAAAGATTTTATTTATTTATTTGACAGAGAGAGAGAGAGATCACAAGTAGGCAGAGAGGCAGGCAGAGGGAGAAGGGGAAGCAGGCTCCCTGCTGAGCAGAGAGCCCAACGCGGGGCTCAATCCCAGGACCCTGAGACCATGACCTGAACTGAAGGCAGAGGCTTAACCCACTGAGCCACCCAGGTGCCTCTCCTTTTGCTGATTTTTATCTGTATCCTTGAACAGTAATAAAATATTACTGTGAGAATATAAGCTTTTTTTGAGTATTGTGAATCCTTCCAGTGAACCAATGAGCCTAAAAGGAAATGTTAACCCAAGAAAGTTTAAGAGATCCATTCAAGGTATTAACAACAAGGCTGGGCCTGGAAACACCACATTGTACTTTTTGCCATATTCTGTTGTCAGTCGTGATAAATCAGAAATGGTTTTCATTCTTTCCTCATCACATTCAAGTAAAGTTGTTCAAGTTTCCTACATTAAAAGTAGTCATCCACTAATAACAAGACTCATCAGAATATTCCAGTTCCTTTATTCCACATTATGCTGGATACTACTGCTTTGCTTACATTCAAAATGGCGAATTTAATTGGAATGAGGTAATCCCAATTTTGATTATTGGGCTATCTCCCTTTCCTTCTTTTTTCCAGAGGCTTTTGAGACCCGTATCTTCTGACTCATAACTAGATAACCACTGTAGTGTTGTCTCTGAGTCAGTGGGCGAAGTAAGTTTGCAATCAAACTGTTCCAAATCACACTGTGGGCAGGGAGACGGAGTCAAGACAAAAAGTAACTTGGAGGCAGTAACCATGTTGACTTTTTTAATTCCAAGAGGCTCTCATTAAGGTAGAGCTTTTAACTTCATAAAATAGAAGACAAAATGTGACTCAAATTGGAGTATGTTTATGTTATGAGGGGTAAAACCAGATACAAAGAATTAAAGGGTGACAAGAGAAGTCTGAATTCTTAGAGATTTTTTGGGGGGAGTCTACTTGGAAATGAGGCAAGAAATGTATTTCTCTGAAATACAGAATCTGAAATAGCTCGTGAGAGAGCTACTGACATCCAAATCTTCATGCTTTTCCACAGATGGAAATCTCATTATGGTTACCCTTCAGCGACAACAAAACTGTTCTTAAATATTGTTCTACTGTTTCCTAAATACAGTTCTACCAGATGGAACTTCAATAAGGTATACTCTGCTTTATTGCCAAGGGATTTTTTTTTCCCCAAATAAAATATCTGTCTTCCTCCTTTACCTATTCCTGTGTTCCCTATTGCAACTAATGGCATCTCCAGCCTCTGCTGCTTTGAGGAGACAGCTCAGAGTCATCCGACACTGTGGGCCTCTTCGTCATGCTTCTGTTATGTTCTTATCCCCATTTTGCTTTTTCTCCTGTACTGTCTGTTGAATTTGGTTCCTTCCTGTGGACAACCATTACCCTACCTGTAGGTTCAGGATTCCATTATGGATATAATCCCCACAGCAAGGAGGTCAAATAGGAAATATTTCCAGTTTTAAGATAAAGGAACAGACTAAAAAACACACAATTAGACATTAAGTACAAAAAAGGTATCAACCCGACTTGTAAACCTTAGGATGTGACACAAGTAGCTTTATTCTTCTTTGCTTTTTTAATTGCATTCTTCTATATCTTAAAATATATCAACACACTGAACTTATTTTGAAATTCAAATTCTTAAACCTGAAATGAAAAATGAACAACAGTCTCAAACATTATTGTTAGACAAATGATTAAAAAAAGTAAACTAAAAAATTCACCAGTAACTATGATAAAGATTACTCTTCAATCTGATTAGAAAAATCTAATGGTACTTTACTATATAACCTCTTAAAAACCTATTTATTTAGATGTGTATATTAATATTTGACACATGTTACTGAGAGCTTTCCACTGTGCAGAACACCAGGCACTGTGTAAAAAGACAAATATCCCAATAAAAAGTTATTGATGGTACATACCTACGAATAATTATTTTAAATGTAAATAGACTAAATACGCCAATGAACAGATAGAGGATGAATGAATGGATAAAAAAAAATAAGACCCCCCTATAAGCTGCATAGGAGACTCACTTCAGACCTATAGATGGAGTGAAGGGATAGAAAAGGATAGTCCATGCAAAGAGAAACGAAAGGAAATCTGGGGTAGCAAAACTTGTATCGGATAAAACAGACTTTAAAACACAAGCTAGAGGCTTCAGGGTTTTCTACATATAGTATCATAACAACAATAATCAGTGACAATTTTACTTCTTCCTTTGCAATCTGGATGCCTTTCTTTCCTTTTTCTTGTGTAGTACCATGTTGAATAAAAGTGGTGAGAGTGGGCATCCTTGTCTTGTTCTGATCTTAGAGGGAAAAGTTTCAAATTTTCACCAATGAGTATGATGTTAGTTGTGGATTTATCATATATGGCTTTCATTATGTTGAGGTACATTTCCCCCTTTACCCACCTGATAGTTTTTGTCATAGGTGGATGCCGAATTTTGTCAAATGCTTTTTGGGCATCTCTTGAGATGACCATGATTTTTATTCTTCATTTTACTTATGTGGTATATCATGCTGAATGATTTGCAGATATTGAACCACCCTTTCATCCCTTGAATAAGTCCCACTTGACCATGATGTATAATTCTTTCACTGTACTGTTGAATTCAGTTCCCTAATATATTTTTTTAAGATTTTATTTATTTGACAGACAGAGATCACAACTAGGCAGAGAGATAGGCAGAGAGAGAAGGGGAAGCAGGCTCCCCGCTGAGCAGAGAGCCCGGTGTGGGATCATGACCTGAGCTGAAGGCAGAGGTTTAACCCACTGAGCCACACGGTGCCCCTGGTTCCCTAATATTTTGAATCAACTATTTCTTCATCAGGGATATTGGCCTGTATGTTTTTATACAGCGTCTTTGTTTTAGGCAAAAGAGTAAGGTCGGTCCTATAGAATGACTTTGGAAGAGTTCCTTTCTCTTCAATTTTTTAGAGTAGTTTGAGGACAGGAATTAACTCTTCTTTAAATGTTTAGAACTCAACTGTGAAGCCATGTGATCCTGGACTTTGTGTGTTGGGAGTTTTTGATTACTGATTCAATTTCACTATTAGCAATTAGTCTGTTCAGATATTCTATTTCTTCCTCAGACTTGAAAGATTTTATGTTTCTAGGAATTTATCCATTTCCTATAGGCTGTCAAATTTGTTGGCATAGAAATGTTCATAGTAGTCTTATGATCTTTGCATTTTATACTTCTCTTACACTTCTGATTTTATTTATTTGGGTGTTGTCTCTTTTTTTGGTGATGAGTCTTGGTAATGACTTATCTATTTTATTTATCTTTCGAAAGAACCACCTCTTAGTTTCATTAATCTTTTGTACTGTGTCTCCGTTTTGTTTTATTTCCACTATGATCCCTATTATTTCCTCCTTTCTACAAACTCTAGGCTTTGTTTTTTTTCTAGGTACTTTAGGTGTTAAGGTTAGCTTTTCTGAGATTTTCCTTGTTTCCTGAGGTAGGAATGTACTGTTATCAACTTGCCTCTTAAAGCTGCGTTCCTTGTATCCTATAGATTTTGGAGCACTGTGTTTCAATTTTCATTTGTCTAAAGGTATTTTTTTGATTTCCTCTTTATTTCTTGCTTTACCCATTGGTTGTTCAATAGAATGTTATCTAGTCTCCATATATATATATATATATATATATTTTTTTTTTTTTTTTCTGGTTTTCTTCTCATAGTTATTTATAATTTCAAACCACTATAGTTGAAAAAGATGCCTGGTGTGATTTCATTCTCATAAATTAATTGGGACTTGTTATGTGGCCTAACATACAATCTGTCCTGGAGAATGTTCCATGTGAACTTGAGAAGAATGTGAACTCTATTGTTTGGATAGAATGTTCTGATTTATCCATTAAGTCCATCTGCTCTGATGTGTCACTCTAGGCCAATGTTTCCTTATTAATTTTCTGTCTAGATAATCTATTCATTGGTGTAAGTGGTATATTAAAGTCCCCTACTGTTATCATATTATTGTCAATTTTTCCATTTGTGTGAGTTAATATTTGCTTTATAGATTTAGGTGCTCCTATGTTAGGTGCGTACATATTAACAAGTGTTCTATCTTCTTGTTGGGATGACTCCTTTACCACTATGTAATACCCTTTTCTTTTTACTTTTCTTAACTTCTTTTCAGTGTACCAGAATTCACTGTTTATGTACCACACCCATGTTCCATGCAATATCTGCCCTCCATAATACCCACCACCAGGCTCACCTAACCTCCCACCCCCAACCCCTTCAAAATCCTCGGATTGTTTCTCAGAGTCCACAGTCTCTCATGGTTTGTCTCCCCCTCCAATTTCCCCCAACTCAACTTCTCCTCTCTATCTCCCCATGTCCTCCGTGTTATTTCTTATGCTCCACAAGTAAGTGAAACCATATGATAATTGACTCTCTCTGCTTGACTTATTTCACTCAGCATACTCTCTTCCACTTCCATTCATGTTGATACAAAAGTTGGGTATTCATCCTTTCTAATGGAGGCATAATACTCCATAGTGTACATGGGCCACATCTTCTTTATCCATTCGTCCGTTGAAGGGCATCTTGGTTCTTTCCACAGTTTGGTGACTATGGTCATTGCTGCTATGAACACTGGGGTACAGATGGCCCTTCTTTTCACTATATCTGTAACTTTGGGGTAAATACCCAGTAGTGCAATTGCAGGGTCATAGGGAAGCTCTATTTTTAATCCTTAAAAAATTAATCCTTAAATTTTTAATTTTTAATTAAATTTTTAATTTTTAATCCTTAAAAAATTAAAAATAGAGCTTCCCTATGACCCTGCAATCACCTTGCATTCCCACCAACAGTGTAAGAGGGTTCCCCTTTCTCCACATCCTCTCCAACACACGTTATTTACTGTCTTGTTAATTTTGGCCATTCTAACTGGTGTAAGGTGGTATCTCAATGTGGTTTTGATTTGAATCTTCCTGATGGCCAGCGATGATGAACATTTTTTCATGGGTCTGTTAGCCATTTGTATGTCTTCTTTGGAGAACTCTCTGTTCATGTCTTCTGCCCATTTTTCGACATGAGTACCTGTTTTGAGTGTGTTGAGTTTGAGGAGTTCTTTATAGATCCTGGATATCAGCCTTTTGTCTGTACTGTCATTTGCAAATATCTTCTCCTATTCTGTGGCTTGCCTCTTTGTTTTGTTGACTGTTTCCTTTCAAGTGGAGAAGCTTTTGATCTTGATGAAGTCCCCAAAATTCATTTTTGCTTTTGTTTCCTTTGCCTTTGGAGACATATCTTGAAAGAAGTTGTTGTGGTTGATATCAAAGAGGTTACTGCCTCTTCTCCTCTAGGATTCTGATGGATTCCTGCCTCACGTTGAGGTGTTTTATTCATTTCGAGTTTATCTTTGTGTATGGTATAAGAGAATGGTCGAGTTTCATTCTTCTACATATAGCTGTCCCATTTTCCCAGCACCATTTATTGAAGAAACTGTCCTTTTTTCTACCGTGTATTTTTTCCTGCTTTGTTGAAGTTTATTTGACCATAGAGTTGAGGGTCCATATCTGGGCTCTCTACTCTGTTCCACTAGTCTATGTGTCTGTTTTTATGCCAGTACCATGCTGTCTTGGTGATCACAGATTTGTAGTAAAGCTCGAAATTAGGCAATGTGACACTCCCAGTTTTGCTTTTCTTTTTCAACATCTCCTTAGCAATTCGGGGTCTCTTCTGATTCTATATAAATTTTAGGATTGTTTACTCCAGCTCTTTAAAAAATGCCTGTGGAATTTTGATCAGAATGGCATTGAAAGTATAGATTGCTCTAGGTAGTATAGACATTTTATTTTATTTTATTTTAATTTTTAGATTTTATTTATTTATTTGACAGAAAGAAAGATCACAAGTAGGCAGAGAGGCCACAAGCAGGCAGAGAGGCAGGCAGAGAGAGAGGGGGAAGCAGGCTCCCCGCTGAGCAGAGAGCCTGATGGGGGGCTCGATCCCAGGACCCTGAGATCATGACCTGAGCCGAAGGCAGAGGCTTTAAACCACTGAGCCACCCAGGCACCCTGTAGTATAGACATTTTAACAATGTTTATTTTTCCGATCCATGAGCATGGAATGGTCTTCCATCTTTTTGTGTCTTCTTCAGTTTCTTTCATGAGTGTTCTGTAGTTCCTCGAGTACAGATCCTTTACCTCTTTAGTTAGGTTTATTACCAGGTATCTTAAGGTTCTTGGTTCTATAGTAAAGGAATCGATTCTCTAATTTCGCTTTCTGTATTTTCATTGTTAGTTGTAATATCCTTTTTTTTCTTCCTACAGCTATTGTTTTAAAGTCTGATATAAATATTGATACTGAATGAAATCTTTAAGTTGCAGAATATAGGCTTACCTCAGAAATATTGTGGATTTGGTTCCAGACTACTGAAATAAAATGAATATCTCAATAAAGGGAGTCAAATAAATAGTTTAGTTTTCTAGCACATATAAAAGTTATCTTTATACTAAACTGTGATCTACTAAGTGTGCAATAGGATTATATCTAAAATACAACATACATAGCTTAATTTAGAAAAGCCATTGCTAAAAATTGCTAACCATTATCTAAGCTTTCAGCAAGTTGTATTCACTGAATGCAGATCATCATAACAAATATAATAATGAAAAAGTCTGAAATCTCAAAAGTATTATCAACATGTGGCACAGAGACATGAAGTGAGAAAATGTTACTGGAAAATGGTGCCAATAGGCTTGCTTAACACAGGTTTACCACAAACCTTCAATTTGTAAAAAATGCAGTATCTATGAAATGCAATAAAGAGAAGCACAATAAAACAAGGTATGCCTATATAAAAAATCTGTTCCATTTCTCCATGCAAATAACAACAATCAGAAAGAAAAATTAAGAAAACAATGCCATTTGCAATCGTACCAAAAAGAAGAAAATAACTAAGAATAAATTTAATCAAGGAAGTGAAAGATCTTCTCTGAAAAACTATGACATTGATGAAAAAATGGAAGATGGAACAAATAAAAGGAAAGTTAGAGCATCATCATGGATTGGAGGAATCTGTTAAAATGTCTATGCTACCCAATGCAATCCAAGATTCAACGTAATCCTTATCCAAATACAGATAGCACGTTTTACAGAATTAGAACAAATAATTCTAAAATCTGTATGGAACTACAAAAGACCCCAATAAGCCAAAGCAATCTTGAGTAAAAAAGAAAAGACAGGAGGTATCACACTCCCAGATTTTTTTTTTTTTTTTAAAGATAGGAACTAGATTTTTTTTTTTTTTAAAAGATTTTATTTATTTGTCAGAGAGAGAGAGGGAGAGAGAGCGAGTGCAGGCAGAGAGAATGGCAGGCAGAGGCAGAGGGAGAAGCAGGCTCCCTGCTGAGCAAGGAGCCCGATGCGGGACTTGATCCCAGGACGCTGGGATCATGACCTGAGCCAAAGGCAGCTGCTTAACCAACTGAGCCACCCAGGCGTCCCACACTCCCAGATTTTAAACAATACTAAAGAGCTATAGTAATCAAGATAGTATGGTCTTCGTACAAAAATCAATATGTAGATCAATGGGAAAAAAAAAATAGAACCCAGAAATAAACCCACGCTTGGATTTATTCCTGGGTTGCAAGGTTGGTTCAACATCCGCAAATCAATCAATGTGATACAATACATTAATAAAAGAAAGCACAAAACCATAGGATACTCTCAATAGATGCTTAAAAAAGCATGTGACAAAGGACAGCATCCTTTCTTGATCAAAACTCTTCAAAGTGTAGGGACAGAGGGTACATACCTCAGTATCATCAAAGCCATCTATGAAAAACCCACAGTGAATATCATCCTTGGGATGCCTGGGTGGCTCAGTTGGTTAAGCGGCTGCCTTTGGCTCAGCCTGGGATCGAGTACCACATCGGGCTCCTCGCTCGGCAGGGAGCCTGCTTCTCCCTCTGCCTCTGCCTGCCACTCTGACTGCCTGTGCTCGCTTGCTCTCTCTCCCTCTCTCTCTCTCTGACAAATAAATAAATCCTAAAAAAAAAAAAAAAAATCGGGATGCCTGGGTGGCTCAGTTGGTTGGACGACTGCTTTCGGCTCAGGTCATGATCCCGGAGTCCCGGGATCGAGTCCCGCATCGGGCTCCCAGCTCCACGGGGAGTCTGCTTCTCCCTCTGACCTTCTCCTCGCTCATGCTCTCTCTCACTGCCTCTCTCTCAAATAAATAAATAAAATATATATATATAAAAAAAGAGAAGTTTCCTTTAAAAAAAAAAAAATCATCCTCAATGGGAAAAAACTGAGAGCTTTTCCCCTAAGGTACCAATAGGTACATAAAAAGATGCTCAAAATCATTAACCATCAGGAAAATGACAATCAAACCACCATGAGATACCATCTCATACCTGTCAGACTGTCTATTATCAAGATAAAAAATGAGTGTGGTAAGGAAGATCTGGAGAAAAGGGAACCCTCGTGCACTCTTGGTGAAAATATAAACTGGTACAGCAACTGTGAAAAACAGTATGGATGCTTCTCAAAAAATTAAAAATAGAACTACCATATGATCCAGCAATTCCACTTCTAGTATTTACGCTCAGAAAATGAAAACCTAATATGAAAAGCCACGTGCACCCTATGTTCATCAGAGCATTCTTTACAATAACCAAGACCAACAGTGTAGGTGTCCACTGACAGATGAATGGATAAAGGAGATGTGGAGGGACATAAAGAGGTATAAATTTCCAGTCATACAATAAAGAAGTCACAGGGAAGAAAAGTATAACATAGGAAATATAGCCAATAAACTTGTCATAATTTTGTATGTTGAGAGATGGTAACTAGATTTACCATGGTGATTGTGTCATAATATGTACAAATGTTGAATCTCTCTGTTGTATACCTGAAACTAATATAAGGTACATCAACTATACTTCTATCAAAAAAATTAAAAAAAAAAAACAAAAACAAAAACAAAAAAAATAGAGTTTAATTTTCAAAATAATCCTCCTAATAACACAAAGGAAGATACAATGCAACAGACTGTTAAAAATTCATTAGCTAAGTATATATATTTGAAGATGGAAGTAATAAGCAAGGCAACTTCTATTTAGTGCTGTACTTCTCAATGGTGGGAACAATAAAAAGATACAAATTACCACGGGACTTTTCTCAAATTGCACATATATCTCCCATCCATTATGATCTATGTCCCCAGGCATGAATCTTCATGCACTTACCCCCGTGCCTCCCCCAACAAAACTACTGTTTTAGAGGTTCATGAAGGCTAGAACAATGATTCACTCTAGTTTTCTAAGAGTATACATGAAGTGGTGGTGACTGCTGCCTAATCAGATAGAGCTAGAGGATCATAAAAATAGGAATCCATATTTACAATCAAGAAATATAATGCTGCCTGTAGTATTCAGACAGAAATAGGGATGAAAGAGAAAGCTGCTCAGTATGAGAGATGCCAAGTGACAAAAAAGCTTTTAATATGCATGAGGAATTAGACTGGGTGTAGGAGACAATTGGAAGCGAATTTAGGTTCTTGAGCAGGAAAGTGATACAATAAAGCAAAGTAGTTTTACTACTAGGAAATTTTACTAGTGTCAGGTTTTTGCTGGCAGCCAGTTAGGCAATTACTAAATGTCTACAAATAGCACTGTCTCACTTCAGTTCCAAGTTGACTTTCATGTTTAAAATTACATCTTCATATTCTAACAACTAAACTGTGAGAATCTTTCTACTATAAATTATTTTCATATCCAATCTTGGTGAAAATAATTACTGATATGAAAATGATTACAATCTCAATGGGCAAATACTGAAAACAACTTACATAATACAGTATTTCGAAGTCTGGATTTCACCTCACAGGAGATTTCAAATAATTCAGCCAAATGAAGCTCCAAAACCATCGTGTCATTATATAGCCCCACCTTTCACAGTAAAAATACCCTTCAGAAAACAAGACAAAATTGCCTGTTTAGCCCAACTGATTAAACTGAATTACATTTTTTCATTACTTAAAAAAAAGAAATCTACACTGTTCCTGGCACCTCTATTAACTCTAAGAGGTAGGCAGAGATAAGGTCCAGCATTTACTTCAACCTGAAGATTCTGAGAAGTTAGTGGGGACAGATTTCTTCATTCTAGAGAATCTCTTTTATTTTATTTATTTATTTATTTATTTTTATTTATTTGACAGAAAGAGGGATCACAAGTAGGCAGAGAAGCAGGCAGAGAGAGAGGGGGAAGCAGGCTTTCTGCTGAGCAGAGAGCCGGATGTGGGGCTCGATCCCAGGACCCAGGGATCATGACCTGAGCCGAAGGCAGAGGCTTTAACCCACTGAGTCACCCAGGCGCCCCTAGAGAATCTCTTTTAAAGAAATGGCTGGCCTTGGGGAGAAAAGTTTATTGTATCTGATGCAGAATCTAAGCAGTTGTTTAAAAGAACTTACTGTGGCGAATTTATAAGGAGTAAATGAAAGGCTTGAAACCACTTAATTTTTATGTTTTTTCAGGATAACAAGTTAAGAACAAAAAAAATTAGTGGAGGTGGCAGGTATAGAGGTATTAGTTTATTACCGAGTACATCAAATAAAAAGAGGACAAATTTTTTTTTTTTTAAAGATTTTATTTATTTGACAGACAGAGATCACAAGTAGGCAGAGAGGCAGGCAGAGAGAGAGAGAGAGGAGGAAGCAGGCTCCCTGCGGAGCAGAGAGCCCGATGCGGGGCTCGATCCCAG
>NW_019154103.1:39538936-39561608 GCF_002288905.1 Enhydra lutris kenyoni
GACGCTGGGATCATGACCTGAGCCAAAGGCAGAGGCTTTAACCCACTGAGCCACCCAGGCACCCCAAAAGAGGACAAAATTACAGCTCGGTCTGAAATACTATATTTGCATTTTTATTCCTAAAATATTTCATCTACATATATTTACTAGTTTTCCTTGCCCAACCAGAAACAAAACCTCAAAATTAATGGACAATTACCTAAGCCCATAGCACATTTTTTTCCCCTCACAGTGAATCAACTTGGGAATACATCAAAAAGCCTTAGGGAAATTACACTACGTGACTGAGCCAATTTTTTCCTATAATTCTGGAAATATGATTAAGATATAGAGATGTGCTAAGAGGAATACAGGAATGTGCTGAGAGTGGTCTTTAACTAAAAAATATAAAGGAAAATATTCCAAAGTCCCAAGGAAGTCAAACTGTTATTCCTTCAAAGTATTTTCTCTACAATCTTCAAGTTTCTGTAATCTTTTTTAAGGGCATATAATAAAATCCATATTTGTTTCTTGATCATATCTCCGTGTGTTAACAATTTAAAAAGTCTTTATCAATTAATATTAGAGTCACATTACATTCAAATGTGTTTAAAATATAATACCAAATTTTCCAAGAAGTGGAAATTTTTTGAAACCTAATCACTGCTCGTAATTCATGGTCCCAAGGCAATTATTTTGGTGTTTCGTTTAATACTTCTAAATACTAAAATCACACACAAAATCTATAGATAATAAGGCACTCTATCTTTTAGAAAGACCCAACTACTCTAATTAGGTCAAATTATGAACAGATCCTACTTTTTTCCCCAAGAAGCAATGGTGATATATTATTTGATCATTGTTTTCGTTTTTCTATTAATAGTGATCATTAAAATTATAATGCAAAAGCACAGTTCTTCATAATACCCAGTTATTCTTGATAAAATTATACATTTAATACTTAAAGGGGTTAAGGTTAGTAAAGAACATGTACCACTGATTCAGATAGATTTGCACTAAATTCTGGTTTTATTGATCAAGGGTATGTGACTTTAAGCAAAGCCATTATCCCTTAAACCCCCAGTTTACACATCAGTAAAACGGAGCTAAAGAGGAACCTTGGAGAGCTCCTATGCAGATTAGGAAGAATACAAGTAGGCTGCAGCAAAGTGTCTGGCACAGAGGAGGCGCTCAACAACCACTAAGATTATTATTAAGTTGTTTATGAGCAGCAGTGTTCTAAGATACGAGGTTGAATTTCCTTGGGCTAGAAATAATATGTAAGTCTGGGATGTGAAGTTGTTGCATTGTATCCTGCTATCTAACTGGAATACAACTAGAAAATAACAAGGAAATACTCAATTCGGTAAATAACATTAATATTTTTTATTAAACTGGTCACTCTTCCCAGGAAACCTTCCCTGATTACTAGCTAAAACCAATTTCTTTTTAAAACTGTGTGCACCAGCTTCTTTCTCTGATAGTGTCAGATTTTTGCAGAGCAGGAACAACGAAACATATGGCATACGAACTTCCATAGAGACAAGTTTAATAAACGTGCAGGAAAAAATTAAGTCAGTCACTGCTTCCTATCTAGTTATCTTGCCTCCGATCCCTTTTCCCCTCTAAATCAATCTTCTACAGTCCTTCAGATTTACCATGCCAGAAAACAAATATGATGACTCAAAAACCTTTGACCATCTACATTTCCTAAAAGGCTTTCAACTCTAATTTCATTTACCATTTTGGTCACTATCGTCAACTGTTTGTGATTCCATTCATACCATATTCCACCCAGGCTATTAATTCACCAAGGAAATATTAGCTGAATGTCTGCTTTTTGCCAATTAATGCACTAGCACTGGGTAATACCGTATTCTCAAAAAAGGTGACATATAAAGAAATAATCACAGTTCAATGTGCTATATACCATAAAAGAAAAGAGAATTGAGCCCTCCTTCCCAATCACACTACATACTTTCAGACCTGTATGCTTTGTTCTTGGTGTGATCTCTTTACGGAGACTGCCTTTTCCAAAGCAGAATCATACTTATTCCTAGAGCCGCAATTCAGTATCCCCCATTCACTAAGGTTTTCCTTAAGTCTTATAAGTAATTATACTAACTGATCCCGTCCTGGGTTTCTACCACTATGTGGTTATAATACTGGTATAGTATGTATCCTAAATAGATTCATATGCTTGTTGTTTGTTTCCTATAGAACAGTATGTTCCCCGACAGGAGAAACTGATTTATCTATATACATAGCAGTAGGTTCTAAATTAAAATGTATTTAACTAACCTGAGCATATAATAATTTATAATAGCTGTTCTGGAAATTCCTAATTTTTTTTTCACTCGTAACTTCTTGTTTTTCTTTTCTGGTTGAAAAGTTTATGGATTTTAAGAAGACCACTGATAAACTAGGATGCTATTGTAGATTTTGATGAACAGTAGAATAATTTTTATTGGTTAACTAAACCCAAACCCACAAGTTCTATTTTAATATACTGAGTCTTAACAGAAATCGTTAAGCTTTGTTATCACGAAATAATTCTTTGAGTAGCCTAAACACTAATTCTAGCTACTCCAACATACAGGAAAGAACAGAAAGCATACATGGATTCCATTACAATTAGATTAGGAATCTAACAATGTAGGGTATGTGTTCAAGTTAATAACTGTAAATGTTTCAATGTAATTTGTCTCCATTTAACCAAAATTCAGGTGACATTCGGTTAAATAAAAAAGAAAATCCTATTTTGCAAGACCAGTTATTTACTGTTGTTATTGCTGCTTTTCCCTAGGGCCTGTTCTCTCCCATTGTGGATTTCCAACAAAGTATGTTGTAATATTTGCCTCTTTTCTCAAACACCACATTATTTTGTACTGGAATTATGATAGTGGTAATGGCTGTCCAAATTTCTAAAATTAATAGTTGAAAAGGGCTTTGGGTACTTTCACAGTTAGTAGGAATGTTCTGCCAAGGTTTAAGTTCAAATTTCCAGAATTACAAAACTTAAAAAATTAAATAAAAACAATACAAAAAGAAATACAAAATATTTTTTAAAAGGCCATGTGATACTCTTTTTTTACTTCCTACCCCTCAATCCTGTTTACACATTCACTTCTCTTTGAACTAGGCTGATCTCAACTGAAGCAATTCCAAAGTCAGTTTTTTATTTTAAAATTAGGTGTATGTAATGACTCAGTAAATGCTAATCACATTTTCATCACTTGGGCCAACCAGGACCTCTAACTTATCCTTTGTTTTCACATAGAAGCACACAGGTTCAAAGCAAGGATGGGTACTACTTTCATCTGCCACAAATGCTCTTACTGAAAAGATGAAAGTATTTTAAGGCTACCAGAGACTTGATAAAATATCTTCATATCAACACAGCTTAATAATGCAATACACTTAAGGGCTTCAGGAATATAACTTATTCAGAATGCTGGCTTAAAGCCACAGAAACCACATGCTGGGAAGCAAACTGAAATTCCTATGTGATGATCTGTTTCTAAATGCTGCTTCATGAGTGTGAGGAGAGCAATATATACTGATCTTCTAAAATACTGCTAGGACTTCCTGTTTATCATTTCAAATGTCACAAGTTGAGTACAGAAGGCTATTAAATCTGGGCATCCTACTCTGCTTTAGAAGCAGTAAGAGTTCTGCCTTTAAAAAAACTAAATTAGAAGGCAAATGGTCTAAGAGCAATGGCTAAGGTGAGTGTGAAATGAAGAGCCTATTCATTTTCAGTTGCTGACATTTAACATTAAAAACGATGACTGGTTTTAGACTCTTCTCAGTCAGTCACGGGTCAGTAGTCTACTTATCTGTGGAGATGCAGAGCAACCTCGACATTCTTTTTTTTTTTTTTTTTAAGATTTTATTTATTTATGTGAGAGAAAGAGAGGGAGCACACAAGCAGGAGGAGCAGCAGGCAGAGAGAGAGGGAGAAGCAGGCTTTGCTGATGTGGGGCTCAATCCCAGGTCCCTGGGATCATGACCTGAGCTGGAGGCAGAAGTTTGACTGACTGAGCCACCTAGGTGCCCCACAACCTTGACCTTCTAAATAAGGCCAATAAAAGTAAAAAATAAAATAAAATAAAAATTGCTTAAAATTCACTCAGTCAGCTAGCTAGACAACATCCACTATGTACCTGACACATTACTTAGTGCCAGGGACAGAGACTTGAGTAAAACCACCAATTTTCTAAAGAAGGTCTAAATAGTAGGAAGGAATGGCATGAAAAAAGACTGCTATATGACAGAAGAAATTGGTACAAGGTAAGGGACTGCTCAGAGGAGGCGGAGAACAAGTCTGGGGTCAGAGTGATGGTATGAGGGAAAGTTTCCAAAAGCAAGTAACTTATAAGGGTTGAAGTAAAGAGTAAGTCTTTGTTCAGGTGATAGACATATATAAAAAGCCTGATCAACAGCAAGGAGGCAGGAAATAGGTTGATATGTCTGGGGTTCAGTATAGCTGGCACAGAAAGTATGTGGTTGATGGAAGAGAGAAGTGGAGGGGAGGAGCCAGAGTACAGATCACACAGGGCTTTGTATGCCATGCCAGAGGGACTCCTGATCAGATCCATGTTAGAAAGAAACAGCACCTAAACTATACGTGGTTACATATTTAGAAGAGAGAATTAGCAGATGTGGCAAACAAGATTTGGGAGTAGCAGGTAGCTAAGGAAGAAGGGAATGCAAAGTGATTCCTAGTTTTCTGGGTTAGGAAACTAGATGAATAGTGTCAAAACCAAAACCAGGAAGAGAAGAAAAGACCATGTGAAAAAGAGGGTCGTGGTGAGTTACAAAATGTTAGGGCCAATACTCAGACACTGGTATCTTTCAGAATAACTGCTCGTTCACTGTCTCTTCTCTATTGTACCATACAGCCAGCGCCCCAGGTGGTAGACCGGTGTTGGACATTAATTCAGGACGGGCTGAGGACTTCAACCAGAACAGGTTCTTCCCTTGAACAGAAGATGCAAGAATTATGGAGTCAAGGCTGCCACTGTAAGGTGGCCCTGGACACATCTAGGGAGTGAAAGCTGTCTGGGGAGCTGGAGAGAAAGAGAGGGAGAAGAGGGGCTGGGGTGGAAACTGAGGAAAAGCAGAGAGGAGCACAAAATGAAGAGAAAAGGAGCAAGAAGGAAACACCTACACAAACCAGCTAAGTTTCTGAGAGCTCTCTACATCCCGACTATCCCCAGGCAAGGTTAAACTGAGTTCTTGCACTTAGACTTAAGAAACCTATAGTCCTCTGCAGCTTAGCTCAGTGAGTCAGGTAAAAATGTTCAGTTTCAGGTGCACGTGCAAACACGTAAGTGGAGCTAAATCTAAGAGTGCACATCTTACGGGAAAGATCTGCCTCAGAGAGAGATTACAGTGTCCAAAATAGTGATTAGTAGTTAAACTTGTGAGCGGCCAGAATGGAGAGTATAGTGTGAGAAGCTAAAGGGGAACACCAGCGTACAGGTCAGAGTTAATCCTATTCAAGGATATTGATGAACAGATAGGGAGAAGCTAAACTCAGCCTTGCGAAGGGAATGGCAAACGAGGAGGTCAAGATCGCAGTGGCTATACTATTAGGAACAAAGAAGCTATTCCAGTAAGGAAAAGACAGTGAGAGTCAGTTAAAGGAGGATGATGGGTGTTCAGGCACAAACTAAACAAGTTTATTAGCTGAGGAACACCCACATTAAGAAAAAGTCTGAAGCTATCAGTGAGATAAGGCATAAGTAATAAAAGGGGCAAAAGAAAGGAACACGGCAAATCAAGAGGGATTGGCCTTGAATAGAAGGGGAAAGGAAAAACCAGCCCCGTCCCCCACTCCCCCCCGGCGACCAGTAAGAATAAAAATATCAGTCTAGGGTTAGTTTCTGAAGAAACAAAGACTTAAACCTTAGAGAGTTTCACCACATCTCACTCTTAAAATACCAAAATACAAGGAAGATCGTATTGAAAACAATTATTAGCATTACTAAATGTTAGATGCTAAAGGGGTAAATGTCTAGAAGGGCCTTACTCTACCAAAAATACAAAATAAATAAGTAACTGGCAATTTAGTAAAGTAAGAATTTAGGAAGTGTAAGTAGTATTATAATAATATATAAAAACTTGTCAACTGTAGCTTTGCAATTAAAAGACAGAATAAACACATTAGCCATTTTGCCAAATATCTGTGTCAAAGGGCATATGACCTTTTATGCCCACCAACAGTGAGTAAGACTGCCTGTCCATGTCATGACGTCCTCTCCAACAAGAGATATTTTTCAGATTCATCTTAGTCTAAGGGCCACTGATTTTTACATTGCTCAGTCTATCCCTTCACCTATTGTATGAGCTATTAATTTAATAAATATTTAATATATAATTAATAATTATTTAATAAATAAATAATTTAATTTAATTTAATAAAGTATCCACCAAAATAGGTATTACCAGTAACTATAGTAGAGAAAAGTGAACAGGGATAGAAAAGAGAAGAGAAAATGTGATGGGACAAGTAGAAATAAAGGAGAAAAATTCAATAGTCATGCAGGTGGTACCACCCTCCTGGGTGCCTCGATGACTTCACTCTTCCAGAGAAGGGCATTACTTGTCTCCCTCTTGGTAAAAATACCATACTCAGTTTCTACTGGGCATCTTTAAAGATAACTTAAAGGTTTCAATTAATTATTTACTACCTGGGGCACCTGGGTGGCTCAGTGGGTTAAAGCCTCTGCCTTCAGCTCAGGTCATGATCCCAGGGTCCTGGGATGGAGCCCCGCATCGGGCTCTCTGCTCAGCGGGAAGCCTGCTTCCCTTCCTCTCTCTCTGCCTGCCTCTCTGCCTACTTGTGATCTCTGTCTGTCAAATAAATAAATAAAAATCTTAAAAAAAAATAATTATTTACTACCTGATTTCTTGAATGCACTAGAGAAAAATAATCTATATAAAGAGTAGAGATTTATGAAAGGGACTTGTAAGTCATAGTATGGATTCTTGAGGATCCTACAGCCATAAAAGATCACAATGCACATATGCTCATGGAATCTGGGAAGCAGACGAGTAAGAGAAATATTACACCTCTTCTGTACTTGGACCACTGTCTGCAGCTTCTAGGTTTTAGAGATGAAGAAAGAAAACGGGACTTTGAAACAAATTGAGCCTTCAGTGTTTGTCAGACACCTTCTCAGTGATAAGAAACAGGATGGGGATGGGGAGGAGGGAAGGCATGCTTAGGTTCAAATGCATAAGAACAAAAACCATTTTCGTCCTTTCAGCACAGTTTTGCAAATGAGGCAAGGCCACAGAGGAACTACAACTTTAAAAAGCCATCAATCATTATGATCAAAGAAAGGGGTTTACCCATTGAAAATAATACTGCTACCTTTGAAAACACTACCACCACCAAAGCCACCTAGTTCGTCACTCCCTTCTTGAAACAGTCTCTTGGTTTCCTAGACATTACACTTTCTTGGCTCTTTTTCTTCTTCTGGCTAAACTTTTTCAATCTCTTTGACTTATTCTTCCTCATCTTGCTAAGCTCTAAATCTACAGTGTCTTGGGGTGGTCAGGCCTCTTTCCTTGGCTACTTGCAGTTAATTCCAACTTTGCATACTTCGTTTTCTGGGTATGAGACTAAGATACTCACAGATCATACAATTAACCCCATTGTCCCTCACTTCCCCCAGCAACAACCATAAAACTTGGACATAAGTTAAAAAGCCCTGCCTGAAGGTAACGGAGAGTAAATGGAAGCAGAAAGACTCTGATAGGGAGTCTAAGCTGACTAAGCCGTATGTAAAGATGGGAAACTATACAAATAGGCTACCATCTCTTCAGAGCGGAGGCTAAGTGCAGTCCTCAGGGTTCAAGAGCAGTGGCAGAAATAATTATGGAAGAGTACGGCCAGAAGACACTACTACTGAGAAAGCAGGGGAAAGAAACCCAGAAGGAAAAGAACCACCTAAGAGACTCTTAAACCTGACCTACTCATGTGAAGAACCAATTCAAAGCACGTCCGAGAACAAAAAAGGTCTGAACTGAGGCTGGAGCTGCTGCCTACAAAAGAAAGTTTGCGGATAATGCCTAACCCCAAATGTTAACTGCTAAGACAAACACTCTTTATAGAAAAATAATCAAACCCAGAATCTCTACTACCTAACTTAGGTACTATGTCAAGGGTAATATCCAAAAGGACACAGCATAGGAAGAGACCAGAAACAGAAACGCTGTCATTCTCCACAGGCAAAATGGCTAGTATCAATATCCTCCATGATGCATACATGTATGTATCTGTAAAAAGTCCCCTTAATGAGTTACCAACTTCTCAGAGAAACAAAAAACATTCTAGTAGAGAAAGAGAATAAAAAACTGTTAAACGGGGGTGCCTTGGTGGCTCAGTGGGTTAAAGCCTCTGCCTTCAGCTCGGGTCGTGATCCCAGGGTCCTGGGATTGAGCTCCACATCGGGCTCTCTGCTCAGCGGGGAGCCTGCTCTCTCCTCTCTCTCTGCCTGCCTCTCTGCCTACTTGTGATCTCTGTCTGTCAAATAAATAAATAAAATCTTTAAACAAAACAAAACAAAAAAACCTGTTAAACGATTCAGCCACAGAACATTTATCACTGGATGAAAGACTGCAGGATATTCACAAAGTTTCAAAGTTTATCATCTCACAAATTACTTAATAATTGCAAACAGAAAAAGGTGCCTTTAAAATGGAGAAAGCTGGCAGAAAACATTCAAACCAAATGACTAGAACTCAACATCACTACTAAAGGGGCAAGCATGGATGTGACACACTGTAGTATTATTATTATATTGCACCATTACAATTTTTCTAAGGTTTGAAATATTTTCCAAACAGTTGGAGGGAAACACCAACAAACAAACAAAAAAAGCCAAAAGACACTTACAAATCAGGGTAGAATGAATGCAGTTGTCCTGTATTCCATTCACTTTATCAGGAAGAAACGCCAGGAAAAGTAGGTGAAGGAGTTTAACCTTACTTGTTAATAATATGTTGTTGGGGTGCCTGGGTGGCTCAGTGGGTTAAAGCCTCTGCCTTCCGCTCAGGTCATGATCTCAGGGTCCTGGGGTCGAGCCCTGCATCGGGCTCTCTGCTCAGCAGGGAGCCTGCTTCCCCCTCTCTCTCTGCCTGCCTCTCTGCCTACTTGTGATCTCTCTCTGTGTCAAATAAATAAATGAAATCTTTAAAAAAAAAAAATATGTTGTTAACTGGTCCTCCTGGTGAACCGACTAATGATTTTTATTAGGAGGAAAGTCCTTACCTGAAAAATGCTCTTAGGAAGCTGTCCCTTGTAAGGACACCTACAGTAAACAAACTTAAAAATCTACAGACTTATGAGGCATGACCCACCGGAGAAAATAATTTAAGCCATCTAACCCTGGGGAACAGAATGGAGAAGTTTCAAAACCTAAATGCTCTTTGCTATGAAAATAACTACACTTCCTCATTTAGAGACCTAATCATTTACTCTTGCCCAGAAAGTGCCTGTCTGATGTAGAAAGGACATGCGGAATCACCCAGACTCCCAGATCTCTCTCCTTGCTTCACGTGCATTTCACAGCAGAGCCCTGAAACTATCAGCAAAGCTGGACTGTAGGTAAGATCTCTAAAATGTGTCTGATTTGATTTTTTGTATTGGCGTACAGGCAAAAGATGAAACTGTCAAAAGCAATTATGATCTAGGACAAACTTAATACTGTTACTTTAGTAGGATTAAGTGAACTGTTAATTTGATACAACTAACTAGCACAGTATCCTTCCAGGAAAAATAAGGCATCTTTTACCCTATGGCATTCATAGGAGAAAACAACCAAAAGTATATGAAATTACAGAGAAATTTCTCAGCAAATTTTTAAAAAGCAAATACAACTAGAAATGTACAAAATGTTAATTAATATATGAAAATATATGATGATAAACATATAATCCAGTGGGTGTATGCAGCCCAGAACTTTTCTAAACATGTCCTGTGAAATAAGAATCTGTGTAATTTACAGAGTTGGGGTGAAATTCAAATGACGGGATATAAATATCATAACCTAAACCGTTTTTCCTATTTGTACTCCACTAATGCCAACTACTTAGAAATAGGTTATGAAGGGGCATGAGAGCAGACAATCCTAACATCTGACGCAAGCTCAAAGTTCGCTTTGAGTAGGAGATCTGAGCACATCAAAAGAAAGGAAGATGGAAACAAAATTAGGAAGTTTTAAAATAGAGATGTAAAGGTAGCAGGCAGAGCAAGATCTCACAGAACCCATACACTCTCAGTGCACAGGAAAACCAACGTATGGAAGAGTAATAGCCTCGGTGAGGAATAAGTAAGGAATAGTAAGCAGAGAGAGGTAACTGAATATACTTAGTTGCAAGGAATTAAAGAATTTGAAAACATGTTGTAAATCTCTAGGCCTTTGTCCCCTACAGGACAAGTATCCTGTTTATTATTATATTCTCTCATCCAATCTCTAGGACACTAGAATCTAGGTACATTTCAGGAAATTCTTGCCTTACTGAAGCAGCATAATTAAGTAGTTACTAACATTCACTTCATAGTCTATTTGGAAGCCCACCACCCAGTAACTATTTGACCTTGGGCAAGCTGTTTGACTTCTCTAAGAAGTTTCATATTTTGTATTTGTATTTTGTATTTCTATTTTTGTAATTTCGTATTTTGTAAGATTGGGACAAGAATGATACCAACTTCCCAAGATAGTGAATACAAAACATACAATATACTACCTGGCACATAGTAAATGCTTAGTAAAAGCCAGTCATTTTATTTACTATTTAAGAAGGAATTTCTTGAACATTTTGATTGACTTCAGTGTATGTCTCAATTTTACTATCTCCTTCTCTAGCTAAAAGGAATCAGTAAAAGTTGATAAGCTACGTTAATTTCCAAAGAAAAAAGAACTGTTTAGGAAGACAGTATTTACACTAACATCAAAGTAAAAAGCATGAATACTATTAGAAAAGGCAGCAAAGACTTGGTATTCATACATTACAGTCTATAAAATTAGAACCTATGATTTTATAGTATTGTAAAGATCAGGGCATTTTTTTTCTTGGTCAGAAAACACCAACTCCCATTTCCAAAAATATCTCAGGTTTTCTTCTTGAGGAAGTCAGCTTGCAACAAAATACCCTATTATCTTAGAAAACAAGTATAGGACAATATGTCATGAACAACTCTGTAAAAATGTAGTGGTATATGAGCCAAAGAAAAAAATCATCTGGAAAAACAAATAAGTAGAGGTTCTTCCCCAAATTTATTTGAGACTGTAAGTTTTCTGTTTGTGACTATTTCTTTGATACTCCCATGTAGATGAACACTTCATTAAGAAATCACAAATGACCTTTCAATTTTTAAAAATCCTCTATGCCTTTGATTCTTCTAGAAAAGTAGCTTAATTTTGTAAAAGAATCATGAATGAGAAATAAAATTTCAAATGTAAGAAAAGTGTACAGTCTTTTTAGTATACTTTTTATTCTGGCTTTTACATTCAAATGTAATCCAGTTTTTAAATAGCACTATGAAAGAAGTTGATATAAAAGTATCCAATCTACACCACTACTAAAAAGAATTCAAAGTATATATACACATATATGTACTATTAATTTTACTATTGCAAGGAATATACAGGTTACAAATTTTAGCTTTCTATGAGGCAATAATCCCATAGTGGTCTTACATAATCAGAGTAAACTAGGAAAACAAACAAACAAACAAGGTCACAACACTGCAATCTTGTGAACCTATAAACTTTAATTATCATTCAGCCTGCTTTCCTGTTGCTGATGAGGTTTAAGAATAAGAGAAAACAACTTTCACATACAGATCAAACAGGACTTTCTTTCGAATTAAATTAAATTCACTATCAAGAGCTATAGAAAGGAAGATTAACAAATATATTTTAACCTCAAACTCTTCATACATTGTATATAGCTTTATTGTATATAATATATCCTTTCTAGGGTAAGAGAAAATCAGCAGTTACACAGTAGTTCAAAGCATAGGAATAATTTAGGACTGCAAAAATGACTATTCAGAAGAAATTATAGGGAAAAATTTAGGTAAGGAATGTAATTAAGTAAGGACCTTGGTTAAGAGAAAGTGAAAGAAAAAATGGGATAAATCGTAATTTTCTATCTCAGTGCTACACTCAAAACAGAAATCTCTATAAAGGTTGTATTTCTCAGAGGAATTTCACAGAAAAAAAAGGTACATGAAAAAGCCCACATGTGTGATCCATACTGACACAAACAATAATGACTCACAAACAAATATTTTGACTGAATGACTAGATAAAAGGGGGATTAAATCTTTGAGAAAGAAAAGATACAGCAAATGGATTCTGCGAATTTTGCAGACCTGTGAACATAAAATAAAAATACGCAACAAAAAAAACTCACACAAATAATGTCCACCTCTATTTCTACTCAGATTAACTGTGATAACTTTGTCCTATAAAACACTGTATCATCCCTTCCAAAGGAAAAAAATGGTGAGAAGCTCTGATGATCTAACTCAATTAAAATATTGTTAGGGAATTCTCTTGCCCTTTTATCTACCTCAAAACTTGGAAGTTATACCAAAATGTAATAGTTAAACATACATGCAAAATGACCCTGCAATTAAGGTAATTGCTGGTACCAAATGTTGTTTTTAAGTTCTGCAATAAAACAGTCTCCCAGACATTTAATAGTATGTCATTTGGTAAATGAAAGTTTCCACAAAGTAAGAGCAGTGAGAAGACCTAAAAATTATGCTAGTGAAGAGTCTGGCTGAAAGAAACAAAAATATGGATCATTTTGGTCCAGCACTAATTTTATTTCAAGTTACTACAGAGCTGAATAAAACTCTGACACCACCACACAAAAATTTATTGAGTTGGCAATAGGAAAAGCATGATGTCAGCCACCGATACCACCGTCCGCATTACCAAATAGCAAGTACGCTTTCATTCTCGAACTTAACGTAGACTTTTTATGTGTGAAGTTAGAGTAAAAATAAAAATCTCAAGCGTGAGGCATTATTAAACACAGATGAGTTTAGTTTGGCATAGTTTCCATGTAAATTACTCTAGAACTTCAACAAATTCAGTAAAAAACATGAAAAAAATGCAAGCTTAAACATATTACAATTTTCTAACTGTGCTACATTCTTCACCAAACAGATCCATAAAATTAAATCTTAGTCAACTGGCAATAATATTCAAATAACTAACACCACACACACACACACACACACACACACACAGCTGAGAGGAGACACGGAAACACACCTATGTATACACACCCACACAAAGCCTACCTTCATAGCATGAATTTCTTCAAGCAGTCGTTGTGCCCGCCTCTGGTTTTTTAACAGTGCATCTTCGGTACCCCTGTAAAAAATACATGAAAATATACAGCCAGGAAAAGCATGTATTTTCGAGTCCAATCATAATTAAAAGTCTCTTCATTTCTTTTAGAAAAGCATAATGTGTAAATAACAAACACTATCATCCTGCACTGCCTTGAACAACCCCACTGTCCAACACCAATTCCATCAACAAACCCAAGTTTTTGGCACACAGAAGCATTACCTGGCATTATATTAATGATGAATACTATTGAGACACAGCAGGCCTTCTAATTCCTTAATGGATAGCCAAATAATAGATTTTAATCAACTGCTTAATGGCACACTGCATTTAATGTAACTTCATAAACTATAGTTAAAGGTCAGATGTAATTTTATTACATAAAATTTTGTTCTCTGGAACTAAAGGAATACCTAAAAAGAAATATCTGATTATATCAGAGAGAAAGGTTATTTATGATAGAACAAGAAATTAATCAGGAACAAAATATATGTGAAAACTAAGTATGCTGAAAGTGTAAAAGCTACAACATGCTTACTCTAATCCTAGTGATAAGGAAATTATAAAATATTATTAAAAATAGAACATAATGTTTTCATAAACACTTCCACAAGGTAATGAAGATTTCCAATTATTTAGCAATTTAAGGAATAAATTGATATAAAATCTTTGTAACGTATTCAAGGTATTACTAGATTTATTACAGTATATCAACATCTTAAAATAACTTCCAATAACATAAAATACACAAATAACTCTGAAGGACTTTCATTCTGGAAAGGCCAGAAGGAGAGTTCTGAAAAAACAGCAGAATTCATTGTGATTTTTAAGCAAATGTGGCCCAAACTATGCAAGGACATGCTGACACAGCACACTGTAACCCACTCAGATCCTCTCTCCATATAAAAAAAAAAGTGTTTTATGAGTAAGATACTTAATTATTCCTCCTGGTCCCACCCTCAAATTTTGTAAATACTGAATAAAAACAACTTCTGACATTCTATTAGTCACAGGACCATGACTTCAAGTGACTAACTTTTTTGACTTCAGTCTGCCAACACTTCTGACAAGTTTTCGGATAACCAACACCCGGATTCTCTTCACTTCTTTTCTCATCTTCACAACCTTTGAGGAATAAAACCAAAATTAGAAAGGTTCTCTCTTAATTTGAGATGAAAATCACTTTATTTTGAGTCTTAATATTACAGGTTAAGTCTAATAACTTTAACCAAATTTTCAACCATATTCACAGTTTGATGAAACCAAACTTCTTCTGTAAGAGAGTAAATCAACATTCTAAAAAATGTGTCTGAAGACTTAAGAGAAACAAGCTATGATTTTTTTTTAAAAGGTCACAGCATTCTCAGTGATTAGTATTTTAATAGTGCACTTATATTTTGTGCCTGAACATAATAAACGATTGCGTTCCCTGCGATCAGAGAGCATCACATTCATCTTTGCACCCTTGCAATTTAAAACAGAGCTTTACCCATAATGGCAGGAATTTACTGAATGTTTAGGTTACCAAAAGCAAATGTGTGAAAGTGATAATATTTTACTTATTTATACAGCAACCCTTCCATTTGTTTCTAGTAATAAATTTCAAACCTAACTTTAAAAGAAATGTGAAAAACACCAGGGTGCATGCGTACATGCACGCACACTGACAGATGCTTTAAATCATCCCGTTAGACAACAGTGCTGAACTCTGAGACCAAAAAACCCCAGAAAGACTGTCCAAAAAATGGAAATATTCAGATGATGAAGAACTACATGTTACAACAGTACTTAGTACATCAGGATGCTATCATTTTGAGTTTATATTTTGTCTGTTGTTATTACTAGTCAAATACCTTATCCTTCCTCCTAGAATGTTCTTCTTCCCTTTCTCCACTTTAAAGACCATATAAAATTCAGATAAGATATTCCTGAGAAGTCTTCCAATGACTTCTTCAGATGGAGAGAACTCCTCCAACCTTCACGCTCCCAGTATACTTTATAGGCAGCATCTATCTTACTGTAGTATCCCTGACTGCTCACGTAACCATCTTTTTTTATAGTCTGGGCACTCCTAGAGGACGGGACCTTGTGGTACTGAAATCATTTTTTTTGAGCATTGCTAGAGTGTCTGGCACATACAATCCCTCAAATTCTCCTTGCCAAAATAGCAACATCAACATCATCCTGTTTCTTCAAGGCTCTTGCATTTGGCTATAACCCTGTCTCTTAGCCTCAGTCTATTTCACCCCCTTATTCAGTGAAGATACTGTCAATCAGCTTACAATTTATCTCCATCCTAACTTTTCCCACCATTCTGGGTGACGTAGATGTCCATGTAATAAAACCTATCCATTATCATACCCTCACTTGTTGACTTCCTGTCTTCATGACCTTATCTATTCAGTCTCAGCACCCACGTCCAAGGTAGTAACACTGTAGTCCCTGTTATCACTCATAAGGGATCCATTTTTATAACCATTAATATAAATAGTCTACATTGAGATCAAAATGCCTATTTCCTTGTTCAACTTAACACACCACCACCATCTTTGACTTTACTGGGACCAATAGTTCACTGGCCCCTATACTTTCTCTCAAATGATTGGTCGTGTTCTTTTCAATTTTCCTTTTATTCAGTTTATGTACATGATCAATACTTGCTAATACCTTAAACTGTCCTATCCTTCCTGTTAGCAATTACTCCAGCTAATCCTGGATGAAATAATCATCCTGAGGTGTTTTTTTTTTTTTTACCCCCCCCCAAGATTCATTTATTTATTTTAGGGAGAAAGTCAGCAGGGGGAAGGGCAGAAGGAGGAGAGAGAGGATCCTCAAGCACACTCTGTGCTAAGCACAGAGCCAGATGAGGGGCTCAATCCCAGGATCCTGACATCATGACCTGAGCTAAAACCAAGAATCAGTCACCCAACCAACTGAGCCACCCAGGACCCCTCATCCTGAGTTCTTTATCACAGCCCCTGCAAGAGCTGGGGAATACTTGAGACATTCTATCTACATTAAATTCATTATAACTAACACGAAATGGGCTCCTATACACTCTTAGGAAACCTATTATATTTTTTTGTTCAATTCCTTCTACAATGACTATTTTAAACCTGTGCCTGCCTTCTAAAACACCTGACCTTCCTTTTCTCTCTTTTCCAATTTTATGGAGAAAATGAACATCAAAGGGGAACCATCATCTTTCCACTACAATGAATGCAAATTTACTTGTATCAGCTACTCTCCTCTATTAACCTATTCTCCTACCCAATACGTGACGTTCATCTTCCGGTTGTATTTTGGATCTCATTTTTTCTGCTTTCTTAGAACCCGTACTACACACTACCCCCTTACTCTTGCACTGTCGATCTCTTACATGGTTGTTTCTATTGATTTTTAATCGTGCTTGACTCATTTTCACTAGAGACAAGACAAACAAAACATTCTCACTATGAAGATCACTAGGAGTACCCTCTCTCTACAACTGCCTCAGCCAAGCTTTCAGAGGGGCTCAAAGTCCCTAACTCCATTTCTACTTACCACATAACCCCGTTGGATTTCCATTCTCATCAGTCCACCCTAAGCTATTACAAGAGACATCAATGATTTCTAAAAGTCCCTCAAATCCAACAGGAATTTTTCAGGCTTCGCTTTACTTGCAATCTCGGCAGCATCTGACACTGTTGACCACTTTCTCCTTCGAAGGGACACTTAGAATTATCTCCAGGATTTCCTCCATCCTCTCTCGTCACTCGACCTTGCTCTTCTTTGAAGTCTCCTCCATCCCAACCAGTTTTAAGTTCAAAGGGCAGTCCTGAGCCAACTCTTCTTTTCACAACATACTTTTTAGACCTAAGTGATCTTACCTGTGTACACTGTCATTTCCCACCTAAACAAGATGACTCGGTAATTTCTTGCCTTCAGCTAAGACTCTCTTTTAGCTCCAGACCTAAATGTGCAACTGTCTACTTGGTATTTCCTGTTCAGCAGGCTTAAAATCATCTACAACACACACTTGAACCCATGTTCTTCATTCCTAAATGGATTGCTTTTTTGTTGTTTTATATTTCAGGGAAAAGAACAATCCTTTTGTTCAATGATAAACCTAGGGCTCATTTTAAGTAGCTTTCTTTTCTAAATCCCTCACAATCAATCTGTTACCAAGTTGTGTCAATTTTATCTCCAATTATATCCCAAACTGTACCACTTTTCCCCATATCTTGACCTTCTCGTTCTCTTGGGTGAGTTACTGGTAATTGGTTTGTCTACATCCATTCTTGCCCCTCTCCAACCAGTTATTCACAACTCAGAATACTTTTTTTCTAAGATTTTATTTATTTGACAGAAAGAGAGAGAAAGAGAGAGAAAGAGAGTGAGTGTGCACACACGCACCAGAGGGAGAGAGCGAAGCAGAGTCACCAGTAGTTACGGAGTCCAATTCAGGACTCAATCCCAGTACTTCAGGATTATGAGCTGTGCCAAAAGCAGACGCTTTTGGTAACTGAACAACAAGGCACCCTAGAATACATTTTTTAATACACAGATCTGATGATAGACCTTTACTTAATTCTCTTTGTTTGCAGTTTGTCTTAGGATGGCCACATGGGCCTACTTTTAATCCTTTATCTCCANTTGTCTTAGGATGGCCACATGGGCCTACTTTTAATCCTTTATCTCCATCATGCTTCCACCTACCACCAAGTCTTTACACTTGCTGTTCTCTCTGGTAGAAATGCTCCTTACCACTCTTTCATCTCATCCTTCTGATTTTGGATCAACTGCCATTTCTCAGTGAAATATTTTCTGTCTTCAGACAGTGTTAAAATTCCCCTTTATAAGTACTTAGGAGTACTTCTAGAACTTGTCATGACAATTATTTTAAGTTAAATACTTTATTTGTAATCTGAATACAATCTGATATGTCTTCTTCCCAGCAGATTATAAATTCCATGAAGGTCAAGTGTCTGGTTTTACTAATCATTACATCGTAATACCTAACATAGTGATGGTACAGTATGAGTTTTCAATAAGCATTTGTTAAATAAATGACCAGAAAGATTGTAATACTCACTTGTTCATTCACTTTTTCAAATGTCTAATATATTAACAAAGTGCACAGTGATCAGGTTTCTTTCCTACCAGATATACTAACCTGTTTGGAATTTATTTTAAAGTTCGGTTTAGAAAAAAAATTCATACTTGCATAATAAAAAGCCATTCAGATTAGATTTTAACTGAAAAAAAAAAAAACTGTAACATTTAAAAAAAATTATTTATTTGACAGAGAGAGAGAGAGAGAGAGAGAGAGAGCACACAAGCAGGGGGAGAAGCAGGATCTCTGCTGAGCAGGGAGCCAGACATAGGGCTCAATCCTAGGACACCAAGATCATGACCTGAGCCGTCGGCAGACCTTCGGCAGACCTTAACTGACTGAGCCACCCACATGCCAAAATTGCTACATTTCATATGTAGCAAAATGCGGATTTATAACACATTGTTCTTGAAGGTCACTTATGAGATAAATTAATAGTGAGTTATATAGTATGCACTAAAATATATTAGCAAGTGTTTCTAATTGCTGTAGCCCACAGGTACATAAGATGATATGATATTTGTTAACTGCTGTCAACTGAACTGAACTAATAAACTGCAGTTAGCAGAGTTGTTCCTCAGTTACATTCCAATCATGGGAAAGCTAAACTCCAATTTTAAAATTCCAATTTAAGAAGTACTATGTTTGTCATTACTGCATAAGGGAATTCTAAAAGAAAAGGGAATGCTTTATGTATGTAGTTCCATGCCAAAACCAAAAAAATCCTTTTCAACTTTTTGACTTTTCCAGTATTTGTGTGCAGGCAGTAGGAAAATTTGATTAAGTTTAATATATTAGAAAAATAAGTACATTCATTTTATGTAACAATGGAAATATTTTACTTTTCTCACAACTGCTCACCCCAAGCACTTACCTTTCTTCAAGCATTTAATTTTATTTTTGCAAAACTGACAAACAGGTATCAAGAGCCTCTCAGTTAGGATTCAAAATTCATTTGCACTTAGGAATTAGGAAGTTGGTTGACAGAAAACCCACAAGTCAACAAACAGGCCTAAAACATTCAATACTGTCAGAAGGCCAATGTACTACTTCAGGGCAATGTGCTTTGGTTTCCCAAACAAAAGAAAGAGAACTACCATTGTTAGAAATGTGAAAAGGGTAGGATACTGTCTGGGAAGGAAGGAAGGAGGGAAAGAGAAAGACAGCAAGGAGAAAACAGAGGTATAATAATGGAATGAAATGTGCTGACAAAGAAACAAAATGAAAAAGTGAAAGGAAAGCGTCTGAAGAAAGAAAATGAAGGACAAATCTCTAGTCATCACTAAGACTGCCAAACCCAAGCTGAGGGCTTCCAAGTAGTAAATAATGCATTTAATCTGTAAGAGCAGAAGAAAAAGACACACACACACACACACACACACACACACACACACACACACNACACACACACACACACACACACACACACACACACACACACACGGACACACAGACACACAACACATGTGTTGAAAGTGAGGGTTCACTGAGAACCTACACAAGCAGATGCCCTCTGTAAGGGTAAAATCTCAACCCAGGAATGTAACCTGGATCACCTCTTGGGTAGACAGTACAAAAATATGATCATAACTAAATTAAGTGGAAAGCTAATATATCTGCTTAGGAAAAGACAATGTGGGCATCTGGGGAAGGGTCAACATAAACACAGGAATGGGAGTCACAAAGAGCAAAAGATGGCAGTGTCTGATTCAAGTCTTTTGAATAAGAAGTGTTCCCCAGTTCAGAGATGAGAAATCCAGTTTGTATTGGAGTAACTCAATTATGAGGACAAATGTATCACAGCCCGACAACAAACTATAATAACTAAAACCCCTTTCTATGGTTCTACATTTCAAGTAGTCAAGGTAGATCAGTATTCAGTAAAAGAATATTCTACAATGTGAGCATTACTGTGTTACATTAGATATATTTAATAAACTAGCTTCCTCATTTTTATAGTCTCTTATAAGCTATGGTTAATATGAATTTGACTTTGAAAGAATGAGCTATGTTTTGGGGGTGACAAGGATGGCAAGTTTCTGATCTATAATGCTGAGAGCAAACTATGGTCCAATGACAAAAGTAAATACTACTTTGAACTGACAGTTAACTATCTAAGAGCCAGTCAACTAGACAGCCACTTTTGGTAATTCATTGACTCTGCCATGCATTTACATTAATTTCTAACAAAAACCCATAGTTGTTAGAAAACAATTCTTCCAAGACCTAATATTGTTTTGAGAGAGCTTAGAGTGCTAAAAAAAAATCTGAGTGTACCTAAGTTTCTTAGAGTACATTAAAACTTCTAGTTGCTTATTACTCATCAATCCGATTGAATTAAAAAAAAAAAAAAGACAACATTCTGTCCATGAGGCTGTTACAAAACAGGCACTCTTCACATACTGCTGATAGAAATACAAATTGGTATACTCCTTCCGGGAAACTCTGGCAACATCTAACAAAATTCCTACTTCTAGGAATCCACCCAGAAGCTACACCTCCAGCAACAGGGAAGGACTATGCATAAAACTGTTCACTGTGGAGTTCCTATAAAACACTGCATAAGAGATACAATAATGCATATAAATAAAGCACAAGCAATGTGGTATTCTAGAATCAATGCAGGAGATATGCATGTATTATCATGAGTAAACCCTAAAATTGTGTGGTGAAAAGTAACTTTTAAGGAATTTTTTAAAGCTTTCATTTATTTACTTACTTGAGAGAGAGCGAGAGAGCATGCACACATGCAGGAGGAGAAGGGGTGCAGAGGGACAAGGAGACTCCCCACTGAAGGTAGAGCACAATGTGGGGCTCAATTGTGGTACCCTAAGATCATGACCTGAGTCAACGTCTGAAGCTTAATGGACTGAGCCACCCCGATGACCTGAAAAGTAACTTTTATAGTGATACTTGTGGTGTAACACTGCATTAATACAGTAACATATGCACATTTTAAAATATTCAGAATACTATGGGCATATATAACACAATAAATGCTGATATATGTTACTAAATTACATATATTTGTAATTTGTGGATGAGAAAATTACACTGAATGAGTAAGAATTACTTCTGAGACAGAGAAGGTGGGTAGAATTAAGCATTACAATATAGCAAAATATTGACACTTGATAAATACAAGAAGTAGATCATAAGGACATTTGTTACATTATTTTTGATATGATTGAACTACATCATACTTGACAAAATTAATTATTGTATAATTACTTATTATTAATTACTGTGATAGTAATTATAGAGAAGGATTCTAATTTGGCCATTTGGATGATAACTTACTGTTGACTTATTTTTACTTTTGATGAGCAGCAATTTAAAAATGCTAGAATGCGGGGCACCTGGGTGGTTCAGTGGATTAAGCCTCTGCCTTGGGCTCAGGTCATGATCTCAGGGTCCTGGGATCAAGCCCCACACTGGGCTCCCTGCTTGGCGAGAAGCCTGCTTCTCCCTCTCTCTCTCTGCCTGCCTCTCTGCCTACTTGTGATCTCTGTTTGTCAACTAAATAAATAAAATCTTTTTAAAAAAATGCTAGAATGCTTGGTGATTAACTACAACTGAATCATTATTGAGCATATGCTGCCACCTAGCAAAACTTCCCGGAATAATTTAACAACCAAAGAGAAAATGGTTCTCTTCTTACGGACAGACCCTGATTTATTACTTTGGGGAAAAAAATATTAAAAAGTATTACACACTCAACTATGAAATAGGAGCTATGTAACCTCAAAAGCACACACAAATATAGTTCTTGACATTCTTATCTTTTACAGTATGTGGAGGCACATCATTTTGTTCTCCAGCACTTTATTTATTTATTTTTAAGATTTTATTTATTTATTTTACAGAGATCACAAGTAGTCAGAGAGAGAGAGGAGGAAGCAGGCTCCCTGCTGAGCAGAGAGCCCGACGCAGGGCTCGATCCCAGGACCCTGAGATCATGACCTGAGCCGAAGGCAGAGGCTTAACCACTGAGCCACCCAGGTGCCCCTCTCCGGCACTCTAGATTCTACCTTTACTATCTTATAGAAAGTGGAAAGCGAGTGGGCTTCTTCGTAATTTGCTATTAGCAATGTCTGTTTCATATAAAGGTCCTTGGCCCTTCTACAGAATTAAAGTACATGTTTAGACTGGTTCACTCCCCAGTGCTGATTTTGCATTTCACTGCTGCCCAAAGCAACATGACTGC
>NW_019154103.1:39561621-39578861 GCF_002288905.1 Enhydra lutris kenyoni
CTGGTTTAACAAATTCTTTATTTACTAGATGCTAGGGTGCTGTTGTTTCCAATTCTGCGTCCTTTCTCTAGCTCTAACAGAAAGGGAGAAGAAAGTGTACAGTTAGGAGATTTCCCTCCATCATGTGAACATAAAGTAACTCAAGTTGAGCTGCCCATAGTTTCATCTGCCCAATGCTATTTACTCATTATTACCTATAAACAAGATCCCATGCTTGAGACTAGGGAACATGCTATAAGTCAGTTAAATATTCTCACTTCAAAGTCCATGTAAAGTACTGGTCAAAATAAGAAAATGCAATAAATAATCATAAGGTGAAGTAAAACATGATCTTTTTGTGTTTTTTTTTTTTTAAAGAAAAATAAAGGCAAAATTAGAAAGGTAAGATTTTATATACTCAAGAATAAATGTTACTTTAAGAACTTAGAATCAGGAAGTCATCTATAAATGTAAGGTTTTCTCCTTGGAAATTTTTCGAGAAGAATAAAAACATTAAAGGTAAAAGATACTGAAAATTAGCATAATGTAATAATAAGTACCAGTGCAGGTAGGCTTTTTATGTTCAAAACAGACATTTTGGGAAATTAAATATGCTATAAAGTAGATGGCCACAGAACTATTTAAAAGAAAAAGCCGTAATTAAAAATCAGCACAGATAATGAGTACCAATATTCCAAAGGTAATATCAGAGGTTTATAAATGTCTGAGGATCTGATGAAACCTATGGACTCTTTTCCCCTAAGAGGCACACACACAAACACCAATTTACACATAATATCAGGTAGTTACAGGATCCCAGAATTCCTAAATCCCAGTTAAGGAGAGCTAATTTAAGTTATTAAGGATCATAAAAATGATGGCTGAAGTTTCTCAAGTTTCTCATTGAACACATCAGTATTGAGGATATGATACTGAGCAAAAGTTTACAGATAGGTGGAGGAAAGACGAAATCTCTGACATCCACACACACACTCTCAGCAACTCTTTGAAGTGCTAAAAAGAAGTAAAAGGTGTTACAGAAGCTTATAGAAGGGGTAAAATGAAAGCCAAACCCAGTTTCCCTGAGAAAATAACAAGGAGATAAAATAAAAGGAGAAATATGAAGTGGACTGAAAGAAAAAGGGGTTTCTGGGTAGAAGGAAGAACTTGTGCAAAGGAGGTGTAACAGTGCTATGCTACCTAGTGGAGAAGGCCAGTGAGGCTCAAAAGGGGGGAGGGAGGGCGGGAAGCAGTAGTATACTGCAAGGGGGAGACGAGACTGGCCTTGTTTAGACTGATCTTTACCAACAGCAACAGGAAACCATCAAAAAGGCTGTAAGCAAGGGAGTCGTGAGATTAGATTTCTCTTTTGAAGACAGAACTCCAGCTGCACGGTGGACATCAGACTGGAGAGAGAGAGGAGTCAGGACAGTAGTTGAAGGCTAGCTCCGTAGTGCTGGTGAGCAGCATAACTTGGACTAGGATGGGACAATAATGAAAAAGTAATGGATCCATTAAAATAGTGAATGTGAACTTTTTTGCAGATACATTTCTTCCTTGGAGAAGTTGTTAATTCATTTCTTTTACCAATGTTCTAAGAGGCAGTTTCTCTTAATTACTATTTTACAGTAATGACATTTGCCACTTATTTGTCATATNTGCTATACATTTTTTTCTAACTGGTTGTCTTTTTTATTTTTTATTTATTTATTTTTTAAAATTATTTATTTATTTGACAGAGAGAGAGAGAGAGAGAGAGAGGGAGGTAGGTCACAGTAGGCAGAGAGGCAGGCAGAGAGAGAGGGGGAAGCAGGCTCCCCACCGAGCGGAGAGCCCGATGCGGGGCTCGATCCCAGGACCTTGAGACCATGACCCGAGCTGAAGGCAGAGGCTTAAACCACTGAGCCACCCAGGTGCCCCTGGTTGTCTTTTTTAAATTTGGGGACGTTTCGCCGTTTTTATGTAGACAAATCTGTATTTGTTTTTCCCTTTGTAGATATTTTTCTCCCATTATAACACCTTCCATCATTTCCAGTTTTGCTGTCCTTTCCCCCCCACCTTCATATAAGAACGTGTAAGATTTACTTTAACATGGGATATATACACTTCCTAATTTGATAAGCTCATCTAGTCACCAGAAAACATTATCACAGAGCACATACATTGGTAGAGAGATACGTAAAAACAGAGAAAGAGGTAGACAAATGTTTCAAGAGTAGAAAGTGGGGCGCCTGGGTGGCTCAGTGGGTTAAGCCTCTGCCTTCAGCTCTGGTCATGATCTCAGGGTCCATGGATCAAGGCCTGCATTGGGCTCTCTGCTCAGCAGGGAGCCTGCCCCCCCCCCCCCCGCCTACTTGTGATTTCTCTGTCAAATAAATAAATAAATAAATAAAATCTTAAAAAAAAAGAGTAGAAAGTGGTCACACAAAGAACAGACAACCCACCCAGACTGAGGTGAATTTGTGAGGAATTCCTAAAGATCAAATTTTAACTGCTTTAAAAAGAGGACTGAGAATTAGTGGAAAAAGAAAACACCTTAAGTGAAGAGGCCTAAATGATTCTCATTAGTACTCTTATGGCAATTTCAAAATTGAATGGGATGCTCACTAGTATTTCAAAGAATGCCCAAGGATTCACTCCAAAGAAGCTGTATTTTACGTCCTAGGCAAACTAATGAGAAAAAGCCCACCAAATGTTTTCTGGAAGTAGCACACACTTAATCTGTGTTTAGGCACATATGTTAAAAAACTTCAGAATTTCCCCATTCTCTATATTCTGTACTCCACTTTNAAAAAACTTCAGAATTTCCCCATTCTCTATATTCTGTACTCCACTTTCAAGTGAAATTCAGACTAATTAACTTGGCACTGAGGCTGTAACATCATTTAGTTTCATTTTCTACTGAATCCCAGAAGTTCTCATCAATGGAGAGTTATCTAGCCCTATACCACCCAAGGGATTTCCTCCTACCATCTCTTCCTGCCTTATACCAGTCCCTGTCTGGAATGCTTTCTATTCCTCCGCTGAATCACTGACTGCAATTAAGTGTAAGATCCTTAAAGACAGAACGATCACTTCATTTTGCCTTCTTTGGCAGCCTTTCTTCACTCCTTGTTTTTCCCGGCATGATGCTGTACCATCGGTAGGTGTTGCCTACCGTTTCCCATCTAAGCATAGGTTGCTTGGAAACAGAAAGTAGGTCTACACACAACTGTACAACATGAACACTATGTCTTGGCCATGACAAACACTTGAAAAGCCACTGAATAAAGAAGATAAAGAACTTCCTTTGCAGTAGCTGCGAGGTCCTCATTTGATTCTTACTTTTTCAGCTTACTTTAAGTCTTCAGGTGTCTGATGACTTCCGTAAATAGAACCACAAAGTGGAAAGGGGACAGAGGCAGAAATGGTACCCGAGTGACACCGACATTTTGTTAGCAGTGATAAGGGGAAACAGCTGATTTCAGACTGAATTTAAGAAAGAAGGAGAGAAGAGGAATTAGGGAGGGAAAGTATAAACAACTCTTCCTAAAAACTTTGCGTCCATGGAAGAAAGAAATGGGAGAGTAGCTGGAGTAAGAAACGCGGGCGTACATCCTTAGAAGCGACACGATCGCACTGAAGATGAGCAGTCCCTTAGTAAAGAGCTCTCAAGCCCTCCGCTTCACCTCCGGCAACCAACGAAAGGCAGGAAATGCGTAGAGAGTGGATTAGCGGTCTGGCACTGTGCAAACGCTTCCCATATTCCAATTAACTTAAATCTCACAACAACCTTGCAAAGAAGCCACTCTCAGGAGCTTCGTTCTACAGACGAGGGCACTGAATATTAAATTACATGATCTTCCCAACATCCCACACATAAAAATTCCTGCGGCCCGAGGACCAGAAACAGGTGTTTTGCTGCAGCCACCTGGGAACCGTGAGGCCAAGTTACTGTGGCCAGGCTCCGAGTTCCGAGAAAGCCGCCCGGGCCCACCCAGAAGCTGGCCAGCCGCACTCGCACCCTCGTCCTCAGGACACCACGGGCTTGTCAGAAAGACCCAGAGAAGCCATTGTGGCGGTCCTGAAGGGCAGCCCCACAGGTTCCCCCGGGCCTCGGCGCCTACCTCGTTATTGAGGTTGAGAGTCCCCGGCAGAGCTATGGTACATCTGAGAAGACCCCGCGGCAGCCGGCACGTGAACCGGCAAATCGTGGCTCCGTCACCACGCCCCTCTACGGCAGCCTTTGCGGCTGAAAACTCATCCGCGCCGCGTTCGGGCCGACGCTTGAGCGATAGGGAGATCGAGAACGGAAGTGAGTGAGAACAACTTCCGGAGCGGCGTGTTACCGGCTGGAACCGCGCTTTCCTGCGGAAACCGGACGCGGGCAGGTGACCCGGAGGGCGCCCGGTACCTGTTGCCAAGTTTAGAAGTTCTTTAAGACGCTGATTTTATTATACTCGTTTGTAGACGTGGCCCGGCTCTGTAAGGTGTGCCAGTGGGGAGGTGAAAGGCCTTTTACTAAAGTAGAGTTGAGTGACCAAATTTTGCTCTGAATTTTTAATCTAGCGTTTGTGAAGATTTCTGTGCTTTTAACAAGCAGTCCTTGTTGGATACAGCTTTTTCTCTCTGGGCTCCCGTTGTAGCTGAAGCACGAACATATTTTTTTCTGCACAATGTAATAAGGTTTAAATTTAGGTAATCAATGTTTAAATTTAAAGAAAAACCAAGGGGGCTCCTGGGTGGCTCAGTGGGGGTAAGCATCTACCTTTGGCAGGTCATGAGCTCAGAGTCCTGGGATCCAGCCCCGCGTCAGGCTCTCTGCTGGTCAGGGAGTCTGCTTCCCTTTCTGCCTACTTGTGATCCCTGTCAAATAAATAAATAAAATCTTAAAAAAAATAAGGGAAAACCAAGATGAAAAAGTAGAACCTTTAAAGCAAAAACGTTTAAAGCACATTTGCAACTGCCTATGGGAATAGCTGTTTTGAAGTATTAGCCTGGAGGTAGAGGAGACATTCGGGAGTAAATCTGCATTAGGTAATCTTTTAATTAATAGTTAACACCAGGTAGTGTTGATCGTTAAAATGGATCAAAGTCTGGGGCAGAAGCTCTGCATGAATTATCTCCAAAATATTCACAGAAATGTAAGGACATAGGAACTATTCTTATTTTACAGATGGGGAAACTGACTTGCAAGGAGCCAGGTGTCTCACCAGTAATTGTCCAATTGAGGCCAACCACTGCCACAGGACTGCGGGATGGGTGACACAAATCTGCAGATCCCAGTGCAAAGTGAAATTGCAAGACCCCTCACTCAAAAAGTAGGAAATAGTTCTTTGTTTTGTTTTGTTTTGTTTCTTCCATGGTGTCCTTTGACATGCCATGTATTTTTATTTGGTATTTAATGTGTTCTCTCAAGCACAGGGATATGGGTGGGTCTACTGCAGACCCTTACAGGTACTGGGGACCTGCACCCCAGGACTCAGTGTGGATGCGTGTTTTGGAACAAGATGTCAGCAGTTGCTGGGCAAAGACAAGAAAATAAGAAGGCAGAGTACTCAAGTGGAGGATGTAGGAGGCAGGGCCAAAGATGACCCGAGACTGAACCCTTGAAATAAGTTTCATTGTCTCTCTGGACTTCACATACAAAATTCAGATTCACAGATAAAATGAGTAACTTCAGGACCGATGAAAGAACATTTAAGCTAGGCCTCATTATGCGCCTCTATCAGTCATACCCAGAGCCCATTTTCCTAAGTCATGATTCTGTACTCAAATTACTTTAAATCATACTTGCATTTGGGTTGGTATTCTTTTAGTTTAATGTGTGATTTGGGCACAAATGCCTTGATAGTTGACTTCCTATTTGAATAATGTTGCACAAAAGTAGTTTTGCCACTAACAAGCCATACACTGAATTGTAATTGTCTTCTTATTCATTTACCTCTCCTTCTTAAAGCTGAGCTTCTGGACTGTAATGGCTTCTTCAACTCAGGTAGGTGGTAGGCACTCCATTCATAAATACACGGGAAAGGGCACCTTAAAGATAAGCTTAGAGCTTTATGGAAAATGTGTCCTCTCACTGGGGAGAAAGCTGTTGTTATGATTCCATGATACTTCAGTAAATGTGTTCTTAATATGAAATTTGTCTGTGGCTCTTAAAGGCTCTGTAGTGTTTTCTGTGGACCACCCCTCTTATCCAATACCTCACTTCTCCAGCCAGCACAGTCTTCTCAGGTCAGTGTTTGTTTTCTATCTTTTCTTAGCCCAGGCTCTCTCTTTGGCCTTTCCCACTGCCAGCTCTGCTTTCTCAATGGCTACTTTTTAAGACTAGGTTAAGTTCCATCCATCCTTTTAAAGAATCCTTTCTGTAGCTCCCAACAGAAGTTAATTTCTCATCAGCAGATCATTTTTATATTATTTAAAATAAAATAGCTTAACTTTAAGTTTTTTTCTGTAAAGACTGTTTTTTTATAATATAAGCTCTTGGCAAACTTAGATGCTTATTTTAAAAGTGAAGAGTAATTTTCCATTGTCCCTGATATCTTGTTATCTTGATTCTTTGCAAAGATGATTCTATTAACCTGCTCTTATTAAGCTATTCACATTTCCTCTAGTAATAACAATGTTTTTGTATTAAAGAAACTATAGGGGGGTACCTGGGTGGCTCAGTGGGTTAAAGCCTCTGCCTTCAGCTCAGGTCATGATCCCAGGGTCCTGGGATGGAGCTCCGCATCTGGCTCTCTGCTCAGCAGGGAGCCTGCTTCCCCCTCTCTCTGCCTGCCTCTCTACCTACTTGTGATCGCTGTCAAATAAATAAATAAATAAATAAATAAAATCTTAAAAAAAAAAAAAGAAACTATAGTTTTCTCTCGAAAGCAACTCATCAAACCACCTTTACCTTTTCCTTCTTAAGGGTTAACCTGGATCAGTTAAATGGTGTCAGATATATGAAACAACAAGTTTATTATCGTTAAAAGTAAGACCTCTTTCCTCCTTATTACAGTGTTCTTTTAATGAAAGTAAGGATCCAGCATGTTGAATGGGAATCCAGTTTTCCAGTTTCAGGTTAGTCATGAGTTTGTCAGATCCCACTCTATTTGGCTACTCAGGGTGCCAAAACAAAATACCACATACTGGGTGGCTCAACAACAGAAATTATTTTCTTACAGTTCTGAAGGGTAGAAGTCCAAGTTCAAGGTACCATCATGTTTGCTTCTGGTGAAGGTTCTCATCCTAGTGTGCAGACACAGCCTTCTTGTGTCCTCAGATGGCCTTTACAGTGTACACACCTAAAGAGAGAATTGTCTGGGCTCTCTCTCTCTCTCTCTCTGATGTCCATTGATTTTCATTTAAAAATAATGATTCTGTTGGATTCAGGCTCTACCTTTATGACTTCATTTCATCTTAATTACCTCCCTAAGACTTTATCTCCAAATACCATCACATTGGGGATTTTAACTTCAGTATATGGATTGAGGGGAGGACCCACAATTCAGGACACTTTCTTTGAGAAAAGAAAATTATCTCAAAAATAATCTTTTCTTTATCTAACATTCCTGATGACTGCCATTTCTATTGTTAGATATGAAGATATCAATTGATATTAGGACCTTACACTAAGTGAAATAATAAGACAGAAGGACAAATACTACCTTAAACACTTACATGAATCTAAGGCAGTCAAATTCAGAGAAGGAAGGAGTAGAATGGTGGTTGCCATTGAGGGACAAATGGGGAGGTATTAGTCAAAGGGTAAGGAGTTTCAGCTATTTGGTTGAGTAAGTCCTAGAGATCTACTGCACAGCATAGTGCTTATAGTTAACAATATTGTGTACTTAAAAATTTGCCAAGAGGATAGCTCTTATGTTGAGTGTGTTTTTTTTCTAAGATTTTATTTATTTATTTAACAGAGAGAGAGAGAAAGGGAACACAAGCAGGGGGAGTGGGAGAGGGAGAAGCTGACTTCCCGTGGAGCAGGGAGCCCGACACGAGGCTAGATCCCAGACTTTGGGTTCATGACCTGAGCCAAAGGCAGATGCTTAAGGACTGAACCACCTTGGAGCCCCTTATGTTGAGTGTTTTTATCCTCGAGAGAGAGAGAGAGAAAAAAAAAAGGCAGTATGCAATAAGAAAGAGCAGGAAAAAATTGGGAGGTGATGGATATACTAATGGCCTAGATTGTGGTTATGGTTTCCTGATATATAGTTACCTCCAAAGTTATTAGGCTGAGCATATTAATTGTGGATAGCTTTTTGTATATGATTCTTACCTCAGTAAAGTGCTTTTAAAAGGCAAGTTATGGGGGCGCCTGGGTGGCTCAGTGGGTTAAAGTCTCTGCCTTCGGCTCGGGTCATGGTCCCGGGGTCCTGGGATCGAGCCCCGTGTCAGGCCCTCTGCTCAGCAGGGAGCCTGCTTTCTCCTCTCTCTCTGCCTGCTTCTCTGTGATCTCCGTCTGTCAAATAAATAAATAAAATCTTTAAAAAAAAAAAAAGGCAAGTTATGGGCTGGTATTAACAAAGTGATTATAGTTCTACACCTTTCTATTAACTGAATGAGTCAGTGAAAGAGAAGCTTTGGGGAGTCCTGTCATTTTTTTAAGCCTGTGGTGTCATTCGTAATCTTTTGTACTTGAACAGTTATTAGTAATTCCCTCACAACAGATAGCTATACAGTTGAGTGTTTCAGTACTGAGAACCACTGTGTTGTTTCCTTTTCCGGCTCTGCACCTTCAGTTCTCTATCCCTGGATGGCAGTGTTGTTCTCCAAATTTCACATTACAGTTGAAATTTGGAAGGTTCAAGAAAGCAGTCCAAGTAACGGCTTATGATAGCATGAAAATCGTTGGATCTATCTGATTTTTGTATTTCTTAAATGCCTAAGACTAACCCCTCAGTTTTTAATTTTTGATTTGGAGTGAATTACTATCCAGTAATCAACCCTCTAGGTGAACTACTAGTGGATTTATTTAAGAATTGAATCTATATCTTAAATAAATCTATATATAAATAAATATATACACACACACACACACACACACATATAAAGGTATATATAACGTACTGAAGAATGTAACTAGTTACTGTGTAGAAGACAGTAATAGGCAAGTCACTAGGCTAAGATGTTTACTAAATTAATCCTCTGACAGATTATTTTTCGCCTAAATTTCATTTGAATTTTTGTGGAGAGTTTTGGTTAGATTTGTTATTATATCTTTAGGAAAGCTAAAGAAAAATTTCCATTCTAGGAATTTTGGATATTTAAAATTTGAAAAACATAGTTAATGTTATATAGCCAAGTTTTACAAAATCTGAAGGAATGGAGCTGATAGTTAGCAATGTAGTATTTTGGCTAAGAGGTTTGGCTCTGGAGTCAGACTATCTGATAAATTTTAATTTACCTCTTAATAACTATGTACCCTTGGGCAAATTATGTAAGCTCTCTGTGACAAGTTTTCTTTATAAAAATGGGAATGATAATCAACCTCATAGGATTGTTGTGATGATTAAACAGAAACACAGTGTAGGTTCTTAATGAATATTTACCTCTCAATAATTTAAACTGCTATTATTTTCCATTACCTCATTTGATCTTAACAGTAACTTTGTGACATAGGCATAGTGCATAAGACGGAGTCATATCTTAGGAATAACGAATATGCCTGAGGTCATAGAGGTAATAAGAGGGCAATCCAAGTCTCTTGACATAAAATCACTGGTGGCAGTTTTATAACAACTTCATGATATGAAAGTATAAATTACATTAATAATTTATGATTACTGTGCTATTCTTTCCCATTCACCTAATTATTTATTGATCAGTAACTAATGAATGAATGCACTTTATAAAATATATATCCCTTCTTATATATGATTTGTTTCTTTTAGTTATTCTCCAGTTAACCCAAGATCAGCTCAAGATTATGCAACAAAGCCTATACTAATTTAAGTCCAGAAAATGTTATTAAAGCCCAGTATATTAATTTTCAATATATGGCTTTGATTCATTTTAATCAACATTTTTGAACATTACTTTGCAAAGCATTATAGTGGTTTCAGTAGGAGATAAATGATTAAGATGTTGTCCTGTCCATGTTCACCATGGATTTACAGAGTAATGACTTTAATAATTCTAACACCAAGGCCAACTGTATTAAGTGCTGTGGAAAGAATATCATAGGGAAGAAAGAGAACAAATCAATAAGAAGACTTCCTAGAGGAGATAAGTTTTGTGTTCTTTTTTTGAAAGAAGGCTGATGCTTAAAAAAGCAATAGAAGATCGGGAGAAAATTCTCAGCAAAGGAAAATTGTCATATAACAGCAAGATAATAAAAGACATTTTATTTCATAAAGTAATATAAAGGATTTTTCACATATTCTTGAAGTTTTTAAAAACATTGTTAGATGTGGAAGTTAAAAGCCTTTAAATGTCTTTTTTTTTTTTTAAAGGTTTTATTTATTCGTCAGACAGGGAGAGAAAGAGAATGTGTATACAAGCAGGGGGAACCACAGGCAGAGGGAGAAGCAGGCTCCCTACTGAGCAGGGACTCCATCCTAGGACCCTGGGATCATGACCTGAGCCGAAGGCAGATGCTTAATTGATGGAGCCATCCAGGTATGCCAAAGCTTTTAAGTTTCATAAATATATTTCCCACTGACACACCCCAAAAATGATAGTTCCCTTAAGTTACTAAAATTTTTAAAAAGTGAAGCAAAATCTTTTAAGGCAAAAATCTAACATTCTGGAACTTAATAGACTGGAAGAAGTGGGTCTCAAAACATCTGAGGATTTATGCCTTTAAAGGAAAATTTACAGCAGTTATATTTAAACAATAAGGTGGAAATTTGGGACAGGATCAAGAGAATGATGTAAAAGCCTGTTCAGAGAAAATATATTTAGTATGATCATGACCATCAAGGAACAAGGGATTTGTAGCAAATGTTTTGGGTCACGTGTCCATTGGGGCCGAGAGAGATGAGGTATATAGTGTGGGGAGTTAGACTTGGCTGCTCGTTTAGCTTCTCTTTGAAGGAAATCAGTGCTGTTTTACTGGTAAAGATTAGGGTTAGAGAAGGAAGCGCTGTTATTTTCCCCAACTCGTAGTTGAGATTTTGAAAGTGCTATCTCTGGTTCTTCACTTTTCACCTATTCCTCAATGCACTGCTCTTTGAATTCCTGTTACCCCTCCACTGAAACTATCTTTGTCAAGGTCATCAGTGACCTCCCAGGTACTCAGCGATACCTTAGAGTGTTCAGGGTATGAGATATCACCCCTTTCTGTTGCCAGGATTGACTCGCCTGAATATGTTGGCTGAGCCACTGAACCCCTTCCTCCTTTGTCTCCTTACATTTCTGTTTGTGTGATCTAGAAGCCTTACCAGATAGGTTTACTCTGTAGTGTTGCTTCCTACCAGACTTTTTCATACCTGACCTTAGCTGTATGGACACTGTTGACTCAACTGAAAATTATCCAGCCCAAATGCTGATAGTGCTGGTGTTGAGAACTGCTCTATGCTCATGTCTGTAACAACTGCCTGAGAGCACAGGAAGTACCAAGCAAAGGCCAGGTTATGGGAGAGGCCACCTCTGGATGCAAGAAATGAGGGAGGGGGCAGAGATTTTTCTGGAGAGAATTTAAAATCAGTTGCAATTCTGACTAAAAGTTAACCTGCTTCCGTTATCACCATGCATTAGAAATTCTAAAAAAAAAAAAAAAAAAAAAAAATTGGTGATAAAATTCTCCTCACCAAATGAATATTTTGTCAGCTTAAGTTCCAAATAATTACCTCAGTTTTACTACTGAGTCATAAAAATATAGATGTAAGCTCCAAAATTAGCGTTATTAACATTAATAAACATTCTATTTTATATGGAGGTAAATTGGAGGTCTGCTCATTACGTAATTGGCCTGTGATACACATAGACTCAGAGACCCCTCTTCAGTGGTAAGTTTGTGATTGTTTGGAATCCATGGAGCTCACTTTTCAACTGAGTTGATTTGCTACTCTGTGAGAGTTCATATTCCTGCATTTACAGCTATTCAAAATAAATAATGATGGCTGTATGTGATTTTTGTAGTTATCTTTTTTTTCTGGTGTGAAGTTTTTGATGAAGTTTATCAGATAAAAAATTTGCAGACAGCTAGAATCATCCTTGAACATTGTACAGTGAAACTCTAAGCTTTAAAATCATTTCTTGAAGGGAGGCAGTAGGAAATGTGGAAAAGATACTATGTAACATCAACAATGATAAAAATAAGAAAATGGACATTCACATAGAAAAAAAAAGTTTCAAAGAAGAATGCCAAAAGAAACAACAACAAGACGCCAGTATTACGTTGCCACTACCCCCCTAAAAAATCTATTGTAACTATAGATGATTGTCTTTGTGGTTTTCAGTAAGAATCGATGCTTGTTCTAAAGCAGTGATTTAAATAATGCCCAATTGGTTATCATTCAGCCATTTTCTCTGAACTTTAAAAATATTTATTTATTTGAGAGAGAGAAAGAGAAAGTGGTGGGAGGGGCAGTGGGAGAGGGTAGAAGAATCCCAAGCAAACTCTAAACTGAGCACAGAGCCTGAAGAGGGTCTTGATCTCAGGACACTGAGATCACGACCTTAGCTGAAACCAAGAGTCTGATGCTTAACTGACTCTGCCACCCACGTGCCCCCATTTTCTCTGATTTTTGCAGAAGAAAAAAATTGTGTAGTCATAACCAGTATTAGAGAAAGATGAATTGAAACATGAAAATAGTCTAGTGAAAATATTTTTGACTGAAGCCACTGGCATACATCCTGGAGAAAAAAGGACATGGATAGTATTACAGTTTCTAAAATTTATTGTGAATGGGAATCACCGCCATATATTTTCTAAGGTTTAAGGTTTTTTTTCCAGTGGTAGCATGTATGTTGCTTCATATGTAAGAAGGATGATAAAATTATTTAGAGGCGTTCTTGAGCTAGAGGTGAAGAGAAGTTGACAAATCTGGGTATGTTATGTAGTGAGCACGAATATATGAAGGTAAATCTTTTATGACGTTTTTGACAAATATGCAGAGGTCCAGGCTTGAAAATACAAAGAGTAATGTTACCATTGGATGCCCTGACAGTCCAATATTCTAGTAATAAGTTTTCCCTTTGTAATACATTAACATAATTAAAAAGCATTATGGTTTCAGTTGATGAATGTGTATAATTTTGACATGAATATTGGTTGGTATTTTAATTTACATTAATGAGTAGATGAAAGTGAAAACCACAAAGACAAATGCTGAAACTTCATTTGCTCAGAAATGACAAGAGCACTACTTTGCGGAATCGGAGGTTTTTGAATACCAGAAGAACATTGTGCTATCCACAATGAATGGTTGTACACACAGCAAACTTCTAATCTGCATTTTTTCCTCCTTCATTGTCATAAAGTTAGAGTCAATCAATAGAACAGTCAAGCCCTGATTTGTGATATTTGCTGTTACTGACAGTGTTACTCCACTGTTACCTACTTCAAGCCACTAAAGAGATATCACTGAGTGGGGGGAGTCAAAAAAGATATGCAGTAGCACACTGTTTTATGGAATCTGCCATAAAGATCAGACAGGCATAATCTCAGAAGCATAGATGATAGTGTGGTGTGGTAAAAAAAAAAAAAATTAGGAAGGGTATGTATTTTTTATTTTGAGTATTTGTTACCTTTGTTTCTAATATAGTTTGCTTAATGATAACTTTATTTTAATTAACTGTTAACAGTGGCTATGTTTTACAGAAGATTAAGATATTAAGATATTAAACTAAGATATTCTTAGTTTTTTTTCTCCTTTTGGTGTATTTTTACTTATTGAGGGAGCTCATCTACCCTTAATGTTTCAACTTTCTTTTTTTTTAATTTTTTTTTCTTTTTTTTTTAAATTCAATTAGCCAACACATAGTACATCATTAGTTTCAGATACAGTGTTCAACAATTCATCAGTTGTGTATAACACCCAGTGGTCATCACATCCTATGCCCTCCTTAATGACCATCACCCATTTACCCCATCCCCTACTCACCTTCCCTTCAACCCTCAGTTTGTTTCCGATAGTTAACAGTCTCTCATGGTTTGTCTCCCTCTCTGATTTCTTCTCATCCAGTTTTCTGCCCCTTCCCGTATGGTCTTCTGCACTGTTTCTTATGTTCCACCTGTGAATGAAACCATATGATAATTGTCTTTCACCAACTGACATATTTCCATTAACATAATACCCTCCAGTTCCATCTACCTGGATGTAAATGGTAAGTATTCATCCTTTCTGATGGCTGAGTAATATTCCATTGTATAGATACACCACATCTTCTTTATCCATTCATCTGTCGAAGGACATCTCAGCTTTTTCTACAGTTTGGCTATTGTGGACATTGCTGCTATGAACATTGGGGTGCAGATGCCCCTTTGTTTTGCTCCATCTGTATCTTTGGGGTAAATACCTAGTAATATAATTGCTGGGTTGTAGGATAGCTCTATTTTTAACTTCTTGAGGATCCACCATACTCTTTCCCATTGTGGCTGTACTAGTTTGCATTCCTACCAACAGTGTAAGAGGGTTCCCCTTTCTCTTCATCCTTACTAACATCTCTTATTTCCTGTCTTGTTAATTTTAGTCATTTTGTCTGGTATAAGGTGGTATCTCAGCGTGGTTTTGATTTGTATTTCCCTGACGACAAGTGATGTTGAGCATCTTTTTATGTGTTGGTTCGCCATTTGTATGTCTTCTTTGGAGAAGTGTCTGTTCATGTCTTCTGCCCATTTCTTGACTGGATTATTTGTTTTTTGAGGGTTGAGTTTAATAAGTTCTTTATAGATCTTGGATACTAGCCCTTTGTCTGATATATCATTTGCAAATATTGTCTCCCACTTCGTAGGTAGTCTTTTAGTTTTGTTGAATGTTTCCTTTGCTGTGCAGAAGCTTTTTATCTTGATGAAGTCCCAATAGTTCAGTTTTGCTTTTTCAACTTTCTTTTGAGACATTTTCCAAATTATATTCTGTGTAAAACTTTATAGTAATCAGTCTGGCTAGAAAAATGGTTCTATAATGAAATACAATAGAAATTTTGTATGATTCACAATGTAAAGTAACATTTATAATATAAAGTAAATCCTATGATAATTCTAAATTAAAAGACCCTTGCAATCATGTTTAAACTAGTTTTCTCCAACCTCTTCGGAGCACAAGTCATATCATGTTACATTTATTAAATCTACTGAAACTGTATATACTATTTGGGAAATATTGGCCAAAAAGTTGGTAACTCCCCAGTATACATTTATGTATATTGGCTCCTTCCTTTTATGTGAACTCCAAAACTGAATTTCCAACTCTCTCTTATATCCCTAGAATTTCTTCTCTATTGTTCTGTGTTAGGCCCATCACTATGTCAGGGATCTCAAGTCAAAGGCCACTGAAGTACACTTAATTGTTTAAAAATTTGGGCCTATTACTGGTTTCAGTTAGGGACAATGTGCAACATAGTGAAATGCAGTATGTCTCACTAAGAGGATGTTGGAAGTAACTTATTGCACTTGGGTTTAGTTTTAGTAATTTTGGAGAGGATCTATGGAAGCAAGGACAGAGCTATAGATTGGGTACTTTCAGAAAGCAGGGAAAAATCTGTGATTGGGTAGCTCAATAAATTTGAATTATGTAGAGGAAGTCCAATTAGAGTGAGGATAAACTGTTATTTGTAAATAATAGTAGCTGAGGGAGGGAACTATTTGGTATTTTGTGGGTTTCACAGTGGTTATTTTTTTATCTTCGTCATAGTCTCAGGGTTGCCTTGTTTGATGTTGATATTTGGTGAGATCCTTAGTGTCCATGAGCAGATCATAGTTAAGCTGTGAGCATCAGATGGACTTTTAGTAACACTCAGGCCAACCTGTGTGTTTCAGACCAGGTCTTCTATATCAGGAGCTACTTTTTTCTTCCTTTGATCTTTTTATAGTACCTCTCTTTGTTCTCCCTTATTTAATGCCATAGCCTTAGTCATCTAACCAAGAAACATTTGGTTAACTCTAATCTCTTATCTCTCTTATCCCTGACATTTTAGTAGAGTGTTAGTCACTAGTATGTTATGAGTATCCATGAAATGTCTTTCAAATTCATTCCTGCCCCTCTTGTCTCACTATTAAATTGAGGCCTTCAATACCTCTTACCTGAACTCTTGCAATCACTAGCAAACCTATCTTCCTGATTCTAGTTTTAGCTAAGCAGGTCATCATCTCACTATTATCATAGTCTTCTTCCCAAAATGTAGATAGGATTAGGTAGTTCCTCTACTTTACAAGCTTTAATGGCTCACTTTACTTACACGTTTTGTTATGCAAAGTGTAAGCACCTAGCCTGCTATTTAAGATCCTTGACAATGTGGTACAGCTTAACTTTACCATCTCTTTCTACCAGTCCTCACGGTCAAATTTATTCAATAAACATTTGTTGAAAGTCTTTATTGTGTGCTTTCACTAGACTTGTTATTTCTCTTAAATAAGTTTATTTTTTATTTTTTTTATTTTTTATAAACATATATTTTTATCCCCAGGGGTACAGGTCTGTGAATCGCCAGGTTTATATACTTCACAGCACTCACCATAGCACATACCCTCCCCAATGTCCATAACCCCACCCCGTCTCCCAACCCCCCTCCCCCCATCAACCCTCAGTTTGTTTTGTGAGATTAAGAGTCACTTATGGTTTGTCTCCCTCCCAATCCCATCTTGTTTCATTTACTCTTCTCCTACCCCCTTAACCCCCCATGTTGCATCTCCTCTCCCTCATATCAGGGAGATCATATGATAGTTTTCTTTCTCCGATTGACTTATTTCGCTAAGCATGATACCCTCTAGTTCCATCCACGTCATTGCAAATGGCAAGATTTCATTTCTTTTGATGGCTGCATAGTATTCCATTGTGTATATATCACCTCTTCTTTATCCATTCATCTGTTGATGGACATCTAGGTTCTTTCCATAGTTTGGCTATTGTAGACATTGCTGCTATAAACATTCGGGTGCACGTGCCCCTTCGAATCACTACATTTGTATCTTTAGGATAAATACTCAGTAGTACAATTGCTGGGTCATAGGGTAGTTCTATTTTCAACATTTTGAGGAACCTCCATGCTGTTTTCCAGAGTGGTTGCACCAGCTTGCACTCCCACCAAAAGTGTAGGAGGGTTCCCCTTTCTCCGCATCCTCGCCAACATCTGTCATTTCCTGACTTGTTCATTTTAGCCATTCTGACTGGTGTGAGGTGATA
>NW_019154103.1:39578871-39597681 GCF_002288905.1 Enhydra lutris kenyoni
TGTCAAATTTGTTGGCGTAGAGTTGCTCATAGTGTGTTCTTATAATTGTCTGTATTTCTTTGGTGTTAGTTGTGATCTCTCCTCTTTCATTCATGATTTTATTTATTTGGGTCCTTTCTCTTTTCTTTTTGATAAGTCTGGCCAGGGGTTTATCGATCTTATTAATTCTTTCAAAGAACCAGCTCCTCGTTTCGTTGATTTGTTCTGTTGTTTTTTTGGTTTTTATTTCATTGATTTCTGCTCTGATCTTTATGATTTCTCTTCTCCTGCTGGGTTTAGGGTTTCTTTCTCGTTCTTACTCCAGCTCCTTTAGGTGTAGGGTTAGGTTGTGTATCTGAGACCTTTCTTGTTTCTTGAGAAAGGGTTGTACTGCTATATATTTTCCTCTCAGGACTGCCATTGTTGTGTCCCACAGATTTTGAACCATTGTGTTTTCATTATCATTTGTTTCCATGAATTTTTTCAATTCTTCTTTACTTTCCTGGTTGACCCATTCATTCTTTAGCTGCGCTCCGAGCTGACCGAGCCTGCGACTGATTCAAGGTAACCCCGAGTTTAGAGCTCACTCCTCAGCTCTGTCTTTGTAGCAGGCTTCCCCGTTCTAATACCTGTAAGCTCTGCGACACTCAGACACCCCCGATCCTTCTGTGACCCTGCGGGACCTGAGGCCACGCTGACCCTGCATGGGCTTCACCCCGGTTAAGCCTCTTGAGCGATGTCCCTCAGTGGAACAGGCTTTTAAATGTCCTGATTTTGTGCTCCATTGCTCTGCCGCTTGCCGGGAGCCGGCCCCTCCCCCCAGGGTCTATTTTCCCGTTGCTTTGGATTCACTTCTCCGCCAGTCCTACCTTTCAGAAAGTGGTTGATTTTCTGTTTCTAGAATTGCTGTTCTTCTTCTCTTCGATCTCCTGTTGGATTTGTAGGTGTTTGCAATCTTTAGATAAGCTATCTAGCTGATCTCCTGCTACCTGAAGTAGTCTCAGCCTGCTACTTCTCTGCCATCTTGACTCCTCCCCCCCCTTAAATAAGTTTTAAAATCATATGACCATTACTGTGCTGGTTTAGTATCTGTCTCCTCAGTGTCAGGGCTGACACTTTCCAGGAGTAGTTTGGCTCCTTATTTATTCTCCAGCATCTAGCAGAATATCCAGGCTATTAATATAGACTAGTCTGAGATTTTTGTGCCCCAGGGTTATGTAGTAGTGCAGGGTGGGATTGAATATGAGGCTACGTTCAGAACATTCTGTGTAGAAAAAAAAAAGGCGGGCTTTCTTAATAGCCAAGACTATTATTAATAATAGAAGGTGAACAAAAAGTTGGATTCATGTGAGCATAAAGGTAGATTGAGTAGTGGATTAAATGAATCCTCATAAAAATGCAGAATTAAGGAAATACAGAATGAATCTAAGTTAAACTGGCTTTTTGACTCAGTGTTACATAGGTCTGAAAATGAGAATTCTAATTTGATGTACTGAGACCTTTCCAAGATTGAGCCAGCTAAATTTAATGTGCAACCAGCTGCTGCCCAGACAATATTTAACTAGGTTTAAGATCCATATAAATAAATAAGAATGCTTCTAAATCTAGTAAAGTTGGTCCTTGAGTAACATGGGGTGGGGGTTAACCCCCACACATTCAAACCCCATGTCTAAAACTGACTCCCGAGAAACCTACCTACTAGTAGCTTGTTGACTGGAACCCTTACTAATACCATAAACAGTCAACACATATTTTTATGTTATGTGTATTTCATACTATATCCCTAGAATAAAGTAAACTAGAGAAAAGAAAATGTTCAGAAAATTGTAGGGAAGAGGAAGTACTTTTACAGTACTGGTACTATAGTTATTGAAAAAAATCAGTGTGTAAATAGACCCTCATGGTTCAAACCCATGCTTTTCAAGGTCAGTTGTCCTAGTATTAAAATGTTTTAGCTCTGTGGCCCAGGGTAAGTCACTTCATTTCCTCAAGATTGCCACCTGTAAAACCAGGGTAGTAGATGGATGCTCTACATAGACTGTCTTAATTCCATAAGATAAGATGTACAGCAGGTACCCTTGCAAATCAAATGCTGTGGAAGTCCATCTCACATTTCTTTTTTAAACTATTTTTATTAACATATAATGTATTATTTGCCCCAGGGGTACAGGTCTGTGAATCGTCAGACTTACATATTTCATAGCACTCAGCATAGCACATACCCTTCCCAATGTCCATAATGCAACCACTCTATCCCTAATCCCACAACCCCCCAGCAACCCTCAGTTTGTTTTGTGAGATTAAGAGTCTCTTATGGTTTGTCTCCCTCTGATCCCATCTTGTTTCATTTTTTCCTTCCCTATCTCCCAAAACCCCCTACCCTGCCTTTCATATTCCTCATATCAGAGAGATCATGTAATTGTCTTTCTCTGATTGACTTATTTTGCTCAGCACAATACCCTCTAGTTCCATCCATGTTGTTGAAAATGGCAAGATTTCATTTCTTTTGATAGCTGCATAGTATTCCATTGTCCATATATGCCACATCTTCTTTATCCATCTTATATTTCTAGCATGAAGTGGTGGGTTTCCACTTACCCTTATTCTGTTCTAATTAATCTAAAAGAAATATCGGTCAAGGGTAATCTAAGGTGTTCTCTACTTTTCATTTCTGCTTCTTTTATTTGTAAGAACAAATCTAGTCCAGTGAAACATCAAAATAGGTCCTTGAGGGGTTCAGCTGGTGTAGAGTTAGCTCTTGGGCCACTAACTTCCTTTTATTCACTATTGCCTTCCCCCAAACCTTTTCTTTAGTTGGTCTCACTTTTTCATTGTTGTCATTCTTTGAAATATGGATTGCTGTTTCCTAGTTTCAGTCTTTCTCTTTTAGTTTATGGTATAGCAGGTTAATAATTCTATAATTGTGACAAAGATTGAGAGTTTCTTCTATCTGGTAGTATAAAAGAAACATTGACTTTTTTTTTTAAGCTTGGACAGCTAAAAATATATTCAGTTACCCAAAATATAGACTCTATTTTCGCTTCCTTTATAATAGGTTGGGTGCTTTGCCAGTATCTGACCAAAGGGATATAAATGTAAGTTGTAGGAATAGCTTATGTTCAAGGGAATGTACCTTCCATTCTTCTTTCTCCCACTGGCTGGAATCTTGGCATAATGGCAGGAGATCCAGCAATAATCAAAAATATACAGATAAAGACCATGTAAAGTAATAGTGAGGTGAAAATATGGAAGGTTGGGTTCCTGATTACTTCATTGAACTGTTCTACTAAATCTGGGCTTTTCCAGAGTGAAAGAAATAAAAAACAAAATTTGTGTGTTTGAGCCACTGTAAATTTGAGTGTTCTGTAACATTAGGGTGAACCTAATTTTCTCTAATATAATGATAATGGTAATTATATTTTTTTAAAAATTCTGTTGATTTATCTACTGATGTATTACTTTCCTTCTCAGTCATTTTTCTTGTTGTTTAGTACCTGTACTTTAAAAATGGTTGTATTTTTGTGTTCTCCAGCTGCAGGGTATCCTAGGTTTTGATTCCTCAAAATATTGTTTCTAAATATAAAATACCAGGTTAGAAAAATATCATAAATTGGTCTCTATTCAAGTTTACTTTCTTTCAGGGATTATAACCCAGTGTTGCCTGTTACCTAATGTATGACAATTATATATGAACTTTACTCAGTTTTGCTATTGTTTATGGTGGAAAGTAATCCTAGACCCTGTTATTCTCTCTAGGCTGGGAGAGGAACATCCTTTCTGCTTTTTTTTTTTTTTAATGTTCTCAGTATCAGTATTAATTATATTTTTAACGAACAACAAGATGTATTTTATGGTATGAGTATTTGAGTTTCAAAATTATTTTATTTATTAAAAACTGAGAGTATTTCTAAATACCATGGTGTCATTTAATCTGTCCTCCAACCCCTGTGGGTTCTTAAGACGTGGTGCATAGATCTGGAGGCTAAAAGAACTCTGATTCTTTCATAAATAAAAATACTTCTTTAGTTATATTGTGTACTACCATGAGAAGACAAGAATATTTGACTCCTCTGTGATGTTGGTACCTATTTTGATCATTGTTTAGCTTTATTTCTTAATGGTTCCAAAATGGTGATATTTTAATTGCATTATTTGATACTTATTTAGAAGGTATCCTGCTTCTATAAAAAGCAACTTTTCCTTTTGAACTATTTGATTATGTTAAGGTATGGTCATGTAGAAAGATAGGATAAATACTTGATAGCCTTTATCAGTTTTTAAAATGAATTGGTTTACTAGCATAATCAAAAAATTGACTAAGGAGTTTTCTGGGTTTTTTGTTTGTTTTAATACTTTTTTTAGAAAATAAGCACCAACTTTAGAAAAAAGGATCTACCTCACTGGATTCTTAATCCTACCCTGTTGACCAGTTGGTCAGAGAATGAGTAAGGGTAATTTATGTTATAGTAGAAGGTACATATATAAGCTACTCAGCTACTTTCTTTCTCTCTTTTCCTAGGTGTATTTCAGACAAATTGAAATGTTACTGCTTCTTAATAGTTTTCTTTTTTGCTGGAAGAAAAAGCAACAAGAATGAGAATCATAAGGAAAAAATAGGGTAGAAAAAGGGGTATGAATTATTTTAAGGTGGAGATTCACAAGCCAGTCAGGTTGCTGGGGGAGGGCGTGATCACGCTGCATTGTGGCCAGACACACTGTGTTCCCAGAGTAAACTGGAATAAAAAGAGTCAAGAGAGAGAGAAGCAGTTGTGTTTAGGGTAGTACAAAAGTGATAAACAGGAAAGCCAAGTCCTGTTACAAAATTCCAGAAGTGATTATTGGGCTGAAAACCGGGTGCAAAGGAAAGAATGTTAGGGACTCTGTAGGCTGTAGGATAAAAAGAGATCAAGATCTATGGTAAAGTCAAAGGGTCTAAGATAATTGCTTTAAGAGAGTTGGAGAATCCAAAGTTCATCTTCATTGAACCATTTATACCAGACTTGAGTAGAAAGATGTGGAAGGGAGAAATTCTTAAAATTGCCGAGGTGCTTGGACCATAATTTATTCTGTGGTGGCCTAATTTTTTCAGATTTTGGGGAGGTAGTTGATTATGTATGTTGGATTATATGTTGATTTGAATGTTCTATTTCTCAGAATAGAACTCAGTTTTAAATGGAGTTGCTCCAATTTTTGCTATTTGGATGATTAAAAAGACTGTTAATTCTAATAGTGCTTAAATTAAGCAATCATGAATAACAACCTCTTGTCAGGAGTCCTAGACAGATGGATAACAATGGCTTGTCAGCATCATCAGCCTGCTGTGTTAAAAACTACCTTTTTATTTTCAACACGTAGATTCAGCAGCACTGATGCAGGGCTACAACTAGACTATAAATGTTAAAATTCTTATGGTTGCCTCAGTTTTGTTATATTGGTTGTAGCTGAAAGAGGATTGTATCTTACTTAGCATATGTCCAGTCATTAATAGAAGATATACTAATAATCAAATATATAAAAGGAAAACCGCCTCCATAAGTTTCAAATCATATGGAAGCCAAAGGAGAAACAGTATAAATAGTGTTCTATCAATGGAAACAGAGCAGCAAGGTTGAATGGGTAGAACAAAACTAGATAATTAGAAATCATGAACAAGGCTGAAAAGAAATTATGTTTCATGTGAGAATTCTAGATGTGTCTTTCTCCTTAGAGTAGGTCAAATCCAAGTAGTGACAGAAATAGTTTAAGAAATTTCAGTTTTGGCTAGAATTTTGACAGTATTCTAGCATTGTCTACCTAGTCTAAAATACTGTTATTTAAACAGAAATGGGAAAAATGAACTTACAAATTTAGAAGAATGATGAATCAGGCATGTATAATATTTTTTTTGTCGGAAAAAGAAGTCTAAAGCTATAGTTTTAGATATGAATTTTACCTTATAAAGATTTTTGCAAGATAGCTTCTACAGCAGAGAAATGGCCTTTAGTTTTGAGATAAAGTATTTTTCAGTTTTCAAGAAATGAACTTTAAATTTTCATGTTATCATATTTAACATGAGAACATCTTGTAATATATTTAAATGTAGAAATCAATTACAGTGTTGTATGGTTGTATATTTTATTTATTTATTTACTTAAGAAAGAGGGCATCTGTCACAGATATTTCCCATTATCTTGCTTTTTGCATCAGTTGCTGTAGGCTTTTTTTTTTCTCTCCCTTCTAAAGCTTGGTCCTTTTTCTAAAGTTCTCATATCCTTTCTTCTCCATCCCTAATGCCACATTTCTAGCTCAGGCATTAATCATTTGCCACCTGCCCTTGGAATAATCCTCTTAGCTGGATTTTCTACTTCTAGAAAGACATCATCTAATTCAGGCCATATTGTGTCCAGAGTAATCTTTGTGACAAGGGAATGTATTCTTTAATGGTTCCTCAGTGCTTACAGGATACCTATTAAACCCTTCCTATCTGGCCTTTAACACCCTGCCTCTGTCTACAGCTTCAACTGTTAGAACTCTAACCTTTGCACTTTACACACCTCAGATGTTCAACTAGTTGTATTCCCTGAAACATTCTTTTGTTAAGTTCCTCTGATTATTTACTCTGGCTGTTCCCACTGGTTGGAAATCCCTTCCTTGCCTGTCTACGTGATAAATAGCTACTCTTTCTGCATGCTTTGACAAGATACCCCTAAATCTTTCTCCCCTTCCGTCATCCAGAATTTCATCATCCCATTCGGTCTTCTGAGACCCATAAAATTTTTTTATTACTGTGTATTTTATTCGGAAGATCTGGACTCTTATCCTCCTATAGGTTGTGTTTAACCTTATCTGACTTTATTTTTTACTGCTATTTCCAATTTCATTTTCTAAATTCTGCTAGTGCACTCTCTGGAATTTGTGATTTGTCCTTATCAAATGTTCTTCAAACTCTTGATTAAACATTTTCTTTACCTTAGTACTCTAGCCCAGACTTGGTTCTACACTTACTTACTGTACTATACTATTTTTATGTAGCTTTTTCAAGTAGTGACTAATTTTTCTTCTGTGATCTTTGTGCCCCTGAGCCTGAAATTGAATAAATGGCCTTCTTATTTCTCTGTGTTGTATCCAGAACTTTGTCTCTCTCTACTTCTAAAAGCCTCTAGCCTTGAAGCTTCTGCCATTAGACTGTGTCACTCATTACTGGCCAGTTTTGGATTCCTTAAAGATTTACAGACTGGTTAACTGTAACTTTCTGTGGTACAGCAAATTTAAATTTTGATGATTTCAGTACCTATAGACTTAAGTAGATGAATCTTCCAGTTCCCTGCCTTGGTTTCTCAATTCCTTGATTTTCGTTTATTTACCCCATTTCTCACCCTAAAACAGTTAACTTCTCTCATGTTCGTACTGTAAACTAGCCTTAAGTAACAACTGCCCTCTTTCCTCCACAATTTCAGTTGTAAGCATCCTGCTTTCTTTTCCTTTCCAACATTTTATCATAAAAATTTCAAGTATATCAAATGGTTAAAATAATTTTACAGCAAATACCTGTATACCCACTACCTAGTTTATATCGTTGTTTTTTTTTTTTACTATATTTGCTATACAACTGTCTATTCATCCCTCTGTCCATTATTAATTCATCTTATTTTAGGTGTATTTTAATGTAAATTACAGACATCAGTAAACTTCCTCTTTAATACCTCATTATGAATACCATTAGTTACAGTTTAATATTTGTTACAATAATGGGAATTCTTTTTGACACACACAAATAATTGTTTGCATCTTGCTTTGCCATGGATGGTAATCACCTTGAGGGCATGCTCAAGATCCACTTATATTTGCATCCCTGGTGGCTGGCACAGGAGCATTTTGTAGGTGGCAAGTAAGTGCTAGTTGAGTTGAATGAATGACAGTTTTGCCTCGCAGTAGTACTAGTCTAGTCATTAAGATAATAGAATAAATCCCACTGGATCTCTCAAATCCAGAATTAAGTTACCTTAACAAATCAGGCAGGGAACTTTGCCAGAATGTCAGGACACAGACTGAGTTTATAGACAATTCAGGCTTTCCTTGAAATGCTTTTCTTACATTTCATTATGTTCCAAAGACATGACAAGATTGAAATCTGGTGCATGAGCAAAAAGCATAATACTTAATTGCTTTCTTCAGAAAGGCATGCTTATCACTGCAGTGACATTAATTTTCTGTTATGGCTAAGTAGAGGCTAATATTTTTATTATTAGTTTAGTATGCTTAGAATAATTATGATTATAGTCTCATAATATAGAATTATTTCCAGAGTGTGTTTTACCTTCAAGCTTGTTTAAGCAAAACTATATGGTATATAGCAGAAAGATACCATTAAGGAATAAAATGCTCATGTGAAATCTTGTTAGGTCACATGGCTCAGTCATTTAATAAACTGGGCATAACCTGACTTGGCTTTTAGACATCTGTGTTGATTTTCCATGGTTGCCTCTAGTAGAAGTTAGACTGATGTCATCATGTTAATCAGAAAATAAGGATTGTGCAGTATACCATCCTTCCAGCAATGTAATTGGATCATTTATCCCTCCTGCTATGAGAATCAGTCAGCCTATTTACTGAACAGATGCAAAGGAAGAGAAACGTGTGAGATGCTCTGACAGAATGACGCCATCCACAATGCTAAACAAGAAGCGTGTGTCATAAATGTGAACCTTACATAGTAGAATAACACCTTTTAAAACACAAGTGTGATCATAAAACCATCTGCTTCATAATCAGTTTGCAGAGTACATCTGGTATTGCTGTATTGGCTCACCAAATTGTTCCTAAATGCATTTGAAAAACATAAAAGGAATACAGATAGTCTATAGGTTGAGAAACTAAATGTCCAGGTGGCTTCCTTTAGTACCTTTCTCATTTCATCATTGTATTTCTTAATTAAGCTGTCTTAGTAAGCATGTAACTATTACCATTAAAAACACATATTGATTAAATGAGTGTTTGAAGGACTCAGGTATAAGTGGTGGTTTCAATTTAGTTGTGTAAGTTGAGTGTAATTTTATTTCTATTTAATTACTCCTTTCTATTAAAATAAAAGAAAATACAACATCACAAAAGCTCTTATTTCAGTGGTAATCTCATACATGACGATGCTGTCAGAGGAAACAGCAAAGCTTAGAATGATATGATTAATATGGAGCACACAGTTGGTTCTGACTGAAGGCAGTTAAAAACTGAGTCTAAACTCAAAGAAGCCCTTAACTTTTACTGCCATTGACATCAGGTAATTTGTTATCACATCTTCTGTAAGTTACATTTGAGTTGGAAATAATTATTTTCTGGTTGATCAATATTTCACAGGCAAATTCTTCCGTTTGTTGGAGAAAATCTGCATAGAATTTATGCATTTTAGAAAGGTGTTTTTTTTTTTTTTAAAGATTTTATTTATTTATTTGACAGAGATCACAGTAGGCGGGCAGAGAGAGAGGAGAGAGGTGGGCAGAGAGAGAGGAGGAAGCAGGCTCCCTGCTGAGCAGAGAGCCTGATGCGGGGCTCCATCCCAGGACCCTGGGATCATGACCTGAGCCGAAGGCAGGGGCTTAACCCACTGAGCCACCCAGGTGCCCCCAGAAGGTTATTTTAAAAACCATGTGGACTACTCTTTTCATCATAACCCTTAACTGTTTCCTTAGTTAGGATTTTAGGATTCACATTTGCATTTGTGTCTCTCTCCTGTCAGTGCTGTTTTTGTTTTGTTTTTCAGATTTTATTTTTGGGTTGCCTAGGTGGCTCAGTCCGTTAAGTGTCTGACCCTTGATTTCAGGTCAGGTCATGATCTCAGGATCATGAGAGGAGCCTAGCTTTGGGCTTGAGCTCAGCAGAGTGTCTGCTTGAGATTCTCTCTCTCTACCTCTGCCCCTCTCCCCTGCGCACATGTGCATGAAATAAATGCTCACACACACTCTCTCTCTGACTAAAATAAATACATAAGTCTTTAAAAAATATATTTTAAGTCATCTCTACACCCAGTGTGGGGCTCGAATTCACAAACCTGAGATTAGGAGCTGCATTCTCCACTGACTGAGCCAGCCAGGCACCTCTCTCTCCTGTCAATAAATACTGTTATTTTCAGTACATTCTTCTTCCTTCTGCTGTCTTGGCGCAATAGGTTGGAGTGTTTCCAATAGAATGTTTTAGCAACTGTTAAAATCAACATATTTAATTTCTTATCCAGTGTTGATGACATTGTGGGGGAAAAGCCAGTGCCCTTGATAGGTGTATAATACCCTAATATTCTAGTGATCTTTACAGAAATTTAGTGATATGCCTGATTTAGCAATCTTATTTTGAGAACTATGGGTACACTTCACAAATGTATACAGATATGTTTACATATCCACTCAGGGTATTCATTGTACCCTCATTTGCAAATTGTGAAAAACTGGAGATAAGAAAATTGTTGCCTGATAAGGGATAAGTTAAACAAATTGTGTCCCATTTGTGACCTTCCTTTTTGTCAAAAGGAATTCCAAACTATTAAATATTACAAATACCTAAAAACAGAAACACAAAACAAATATAAAAACATTGTTCAAGTGTGTCTGTATGCTTTAAAAAAATCTAATTTGTCTTTTACTTTGGGCTAGGATCATGAGATCTTCTTTCCATGTTACATAGTTCTATTATACTTAAATATTTTATAGCCAGCATGCATTAGTCTTGTCAACTGACAAGTAGTAAAGATAATAAGCCATTTTGGTGGCTCCCTTACCCTCTACATGCAATAATTGCTAACCCTTGCATTTCGTACTACTTTGAATATTTTCCCATCTTTTTGCTATTTTAAAATCCAACCCTTCCTATAACTTACTTTTTCATTGTCAATGCTGTAGTCTACATAATTGCACTGTTTTTTCAGATTATTATTTTTTTCCATATAGATTTTATTTATTGATTTATTTGCCAGAATGAGAGAGAGAGAGAGAGAGCACAAGCAGGCAGAGGCAGAGAGAGAAGCAGGCTCCCCACTCAGCAAGGAGCCCGATGCGGGACTCCATCCCAGGACCCGGGATCATGACCCGAGCTGAATGCAGCAGCTAAATTGACTGAGCCACCCAGGCGTCCCTTTTTCAGGATTATTATTCTTACTCTGATTTCCATTCTACCTTTCTTTTTGAAAATTTATTTGGGGTTCAGAATAATTTGTTTCTTTCTTCTGGTATAGAATCAGCAGACATGATTTTGGGGGTCTTATTTTTAGGTACTTCTGCAGCGTAGTTATTCTTACACATCCTTGGATTTTCTTCCCCCTGCTATGAAAACTAAGTTAAGATGTCATAAAATTAATTGTTAGTAGATTGATGTTATAAACTATTTCTGAGATAGTTTTTTTGTTTTTTTTTTTTTTAAGTGGATATACCCTGAAAAGCTTGGAAATAAAAAGTGGTGGAGGAGGGGCGCCTGGGTGGCTCAGTGGGTTAAAGCCTCTGCCTTTGGCTCAGGTCTTGATCTCAGAATCTTGGAATTGAGCCCGGCAGCATCAGGCTCTCTGCTCATCAGGGAGCCTGCTTCCCCAGTTCCCACCCTGCCACCGCCTGCCTCTCTGCCGACTTGGGATCTCTATCTGTCAAATAAATACATAAAATCTTAAAAAAAAAAAAAAGTGGTGGAGGATTTAAGTAGAATAAATACTTATAGACATCTTATCCCTTAGTAAATTTTAATTGAATTCACCTTCACTTCCCACAGACAGTAGAGGTCTTGATATCCGTAGCTTTACAAATGAGCATTCTGTGGTTCTTTAAAGAAAAATATGGAGCAAACTCAATTAGAATTAGAGCTTTTAAGTCATAATTGATTTTGGTGGTAGAAGTATACTGACTTTCAGTTTTAGGTAATGTTTGAACTAATAGGTAAATTAGTAAGTACAAAGTATAATTTCAGAAACTTTGAAGATAAACACTTGAGATAGGAAGAATTATAAAACCATCCCAAATCAGGTGATAGAGAAGAAAATGAGGAAAGAAAAATTGGAGTATTAAAATTTCCTAATTGTTCATAGTGAGGGGCAGTGGTAGTCAAAGGCAACTTTCTAAAGAAATATGGAGCCAAATATATTTTGTAAAGTTGGGCTTGTATTGGTAAGTATATAACTAAAAGTAGATAATTAAACTTATAAATTATTAAAATAAAAAAACCTAGTCATTTCCAATAGATTTCAAATTATTATGACAAAAACTTAAAATTGCTTGATTTCAAAGATAAAGCATCCCCAGAAAAATTACTAAAGCAATTATTGCTAGAAAAATAAAAATAAAATAAAATAAATTAAATTATAAATTTAAATTAAAAATTTAATTTTAATTAAATTAAATTAAAATCAAAATAAATAAAATTTATTATTAATAATATTGATGATATATACTTATATATCATATATAATAATATATTCTGTATAGTATATAATAACTGTATTATATGCAATAATTTTAATTATATAATTAAATATATGATATAATTAATATTAACAAATAAATTAAAAATAAAAACAAAGCAAAATTACTAGCAAAATAAAAATGAATGAGCTAGTAATGAAATTCAAAAATTAGTGGGGAGGAAATGAATTAGGAAACTTTGCTAACTCTAAGTACAGAATCTTTAAAATGCTTAAAAACAATTTGAAATGAAAATTTCAAACTATATCAGCATGGGAAATTGAAGGACAGAAGCAAGTAGAGAAAAGGAATAAGATAGGTATAGAATATTACTGTTCTTTTGAAGTGGAGACCATACTGATGAACTCTAGATACTATTAAAAGAATTCAAGTGGGTGCCTGGGTGGCTCAGTTGGTTAAAGCAACTGCCTTCGGCTCAGGTCATGATCCTGGAGTCCCGGAATTGAGTCCCACATCGGGCTCCCAGCTCCAAAGGGAGTCTGCTTCTCCCTCTGACCTTCTCCCCTCTCATGCTCTCTCTCACTATCTTTCTCTCAAAGAAATAAATAAAATCTTTAAAAAAAATGCAAGTGATAGCAATTTCATAAGGACTAGAAGAAAGAAGTAGAGTGTATATATAAAAGCAATAGAGGAAAAAAGAACAAAGTCACAAGCCAAAATAAATAAATAAATAAATAAAAGGAAAGAAAGTAAAGCACAAAAGAAGAAAAAACAAAAAGCATAGTAAAAATAAAAATAACAAAATAATACAGTAAGAGATATGACAAATAGATCGGTAACCACAGTGAATGTGATTATGTTAAAGGTACCTATTTTTAGGTACTAAGTTTTTAAAAAATCAGAAACTAACTTAAAAAACCTGTCAATCTTGGTAAATCCAGATAATAGATGGTATATTTATGTTCATTACAACACTGAATATGCAGAGGAACATGGATAAGTGTTTCCCCCATAATAAGAACAATTCATCATGAAGAACAAAAACATGTAATAGCACCTTTATGCACCTAACAAATTTGTTTGAAATTTATCAGACAATTTGAAAAATATAAAATCTATGAACATAGTGGGAAATTTTAATATCTATCACTCAGAAAGACAGCTTAAAAGATTAAGAATAAATTAGGATTATTGAAAATTACAGCCTCAATACTAGAGTTGACCTAATAGACTTGCACAGAATTCCTACTCCCAAATACATTATTTTCAAACAAATAAAAATATTTTCCAAAATTTTTTATGTTTAACTTGGAGTAAATCTTAACAAACAGCAAAAATTGTTTTCCTGCAGATACACTTCCTGAGCCCAACATAATGTAATTAGATATCAATATTCAGGAACATACTCACTTGGAAAATAAAAACACAACTCTAAATGATGTGTTTGTTCAACTGGAAATGCAAATGGCTATTATAAGATGTTCATAATTGAACAAGTCAAGTGTATGGGTATCCATATCCAAATCTGTGGGTGTGGGTAAAGCAGTGTGCTCAAAAAATTTGGGACTTAAATATGTGGTACAACAAATGAAATATTGAAAGCAAATGAAATGAGACTAAAAATAATAATGTACCTCCATCTAATTCAGAAGAAATTAATTACTGAAATAGAAAAAAAGGCAGAAATATTAAAAATGAAATATTTTAGTATATGTGCTGCCGAAGCGAGCACAAAAATGAAATATAAGTAAATATAAATCTCAGGAGATTTTATCCATGAATCTAATATTATTCTTTTGAAAGTAATAAGAACCTTTGGTAAATGTCATCAAGAAGAAAGCAAAAAGTACACATGACTTCAATTTGTTATTACTTGTAGTGCTACCAGATAGTAGTACAAAGGTGATGACAGACTTTATGGAAAAATAAAAATTAGAACATCTGGAGGAAATGACAGTTTTCTTTCTTTCTTTTTTTCTTTTTCTTTCTTCCTTCCTATCTTCCTTCCTTCCTTCCTTCCTCCCTCCCTCCCTCCTTCTCTCTCGCTTTCTTTTTTTTTTTTCCTTCTTTCTTTCTTAGAGAGAGAGAGAGAACTCAGGAGGGGAGGAGCAGAAGGAGGGAGAAAGAGAATCTTAAGTAGGCTCCTCGCAGAGCTCAGAGCCTGATAGAGGGTTTGAGCTCACAACCCTGAGGTCATAATCTTGAGCTGAAGTCAACAGACACTTAACCAACCAATTCAGCCATTCAGGTGTCCCCAACATGACAATTTTTTAAGGCCATATAGGGAACCAAAATTAACGAAGAAAAAGTTAAAATGAGTAGACAAATGAATTGTTAGATTGTATTGGCAAGGTCATCAAATTGGGAAAAAACAATGAGGCCAACATGTAAAAATTAATTGATTTCTTTACCTCCACAATGACCATTTTGAAAATGTTGAGTGGAAGAAGGAAATTGAAGTGTTACTTCCTACAGTGTGATATTTATGTGAACACTCTCTTCAATTATAAGATTATTCTCTTTTCATATGTTACATATGTATGTAGGTAAATATAATACACAAGAAGTTATTGGATGGTTTCAAGTCAGTCTAACTGTAGTGCTTTTCCTGGCATAGGGAAGAGGACGAGGATGGTGGATGGTGGTCAGACTTTAAACATCATAGATAAGATTGTAAGTGGTCTCACTGGTAAGAGAAAGGCGAAGGTCTTATTTGTAATTCAAAGAATTTTAATAAGATTTATCTCTTTGACTGTAACGCTTAAATAGTAAGTTAAAATGTAAAGATACAAAAAGCAAAAAAGCTGGTAAAAGTTAATAACACCCTGTTGTGAGGATATTTTACCAGAGAATGTAATGAAATGCTGAGTCCCGCATTCCATTTTGTCTGTGGCAGTGTGGAGTTGCTCATACTACAAATCAAGGCTGTCCTAGGCAAACGGAGATGTATGCGCCCCATAATTATGTGAATATGCAGCTCCAAAGGCCAGCATGTCATCCTAGTGGCAGGTCAGTAGGTATCAATGATATTTTCTAGTTGAAATAAATAGTTTTAAATTGCAGAACAGTTTTGGAGAAAGAGTCATAGTATAGGGACCATGTGCTCTTCATTTTTATGACCAGTCCCCTATAGTACTTTTTGGTCTTTAAAGTTTCCAGTTGAGAACTCTCAGCAAGTAGTTGGAAAGTCGAACTTTTATCATGTGCGCCTCCCCTCTGATATTAGAACCTTGGTTTACTTTTATACAGTCTGTTGGAATCATAGCCAAAATAAGTTGATCTTTATGAATGAATCTAGGACTTTGTCCCATGACCTCATGCCCAAATTCACCATTTCAGTTTTTATAAATTGCTCGTGCAAAAAAGTATTTGAGTTTCCACTGTGTTTAAGTCGCTCACTCTTTTAGAAATTTTGATGGGAGATATTGTCAGTACATTCAACTAAAATTCTTTAAGAATAGGGATTTAGAGGCTTTATTAAGAAGGTGATTTCTCAGTTGGTTAAGACTTTTGACACATGGTTTTCTAGGAAACCCAAAATACAGATAACAAAGAAGGATGCCGAAGTGGGATTTCAAGAAAGAGGAGATGGGAAGAGAAATTAACACAACTTTGCTGCTTTTTAACAAGCACTGTGCTGAAAATATCCACACATATTTTATTTACCCTCCCACAGCAGCCAAATTAAGTCAAGTCATATCAGTTCATAGTTTGCCAAGTATATACTATTTCTCATTTTTCTAAATTCAAGTTCCTGGTTGGAACTTCGTGGTAGTACAGATAGCCTAAAATAGAGCAAAGGAATGAGAGGAAAGACTTAACATCTTTGTTAAAATCCATTTTTGATGCCTTTATCATTAAGTTAAAAGCGCTCAAATTTTAGTCTAGAGATTTTGTAGTCACATCAGTAACATATTCTACTGTTGTCAAAATAATAAGCAATTGGAGTCCACAGGGGACAGGTAAAGAGCAGAAGGGAGAGTAAAAGGATCTCAATAAGGTACTAAAATGTCCAGTAGCAATATTTCTTTGACATTTCATATGTATCCTTAGGAACTCATCAAATACCTGTGAAGCTATCTGGCTCAAGGACAACTCTCCACTTTTTCTGAAAACAAAGGACAGTGATAAATTGCCTGGGAAGAAGATAATTTAACAGTCTTTTACTGCTAAAGGTTAGGTGTGAAAGATTAACTACATGCTTTATTTATTCATTATGTATATCTTTCTTACTTTCAGAAGTGAAAGAATGTTGACCTGATACGGGATGAAGGAGTAGACAAATTAAAAAGGATTATTTCAGAAAAAGGTTGGTTAAATAGTTTTAATCACAGCAATAAGAACCTTTTATTGTTAGTATTTCTATCTCCCAGGAAGATAATTACTGCCTGGGGTATTGGATACCACAAATGTGCCATATGCACACTTTTGGATTACTATGTAGAGGACAGAGGAGTGAATTTAGAGTGTATGTAGAGAGTAAAAAACAGACTTGTCAAACACCATCAGTTTAAGTTCTAAGTTATGGTCACCTGTGACCCTGTTACAGTTCATGGATAAAGATACAAGTAATATAACAATGGATACAAAACGGAAGAGGCCTTGTAAGGATGAGTAATCATGATAGTCCTCAACAGTATATTATAAACAATTGGATTGATGCAGTAAGAAACAAAAAAAGAAATGAGAAAGTGAGAAGGAAAGTAGGAAGGGAGGGAGGGAGGGGGAGTGGAAGGGAAGGGAAGGGAAAGGAAAGAGAGTGGACAGGAGGGGAGGGCAGAGAAGGAAAGAGGGAAAGGAAGGAAAGGAAGGAAGGAGCAGACCGAAAGACCATGTGAGAAGGAAGAGTAAATATCAGTAAGATATCACAGTGGTAAGAATGGGTACTTGATGCAAACCCTACTTTCATAAACTGAAGGCAGATGGAGAATTGCTATCTGCAGTCTGTCCTACTTGCCCCTCCTGGGGTGGAGAGTGGAGAGGGCCTAGTGCTGGCCACGGCTGTGTGTCCATGTTGTGTACCTCTAACAGCCTTAGCGACTTTGCCAGTTCCTTTGCCGTGTTGAAGCTGTATACATTTCAGTCTTGATGGACATATATTTGATTAATCTTATAAGCTGACTAGAGTACCCGAGGCTCAGCTCCCTAATTTGCCTGCCAGCTACTGTCTCTGACAATGTTTATGACAAAGTCTTTTAAAGTATAGTTTGTTATTTTTGAATTACTTCTATGAAACAGTTTTCAGTCAGCACTCACTATTACCTATGAGGAACAGTAATTGTCCTATGAGTTTCACTACTTATCATCCCATAATTTTTCTGAAGCTTTTTTAAAGCATCATTATATAAATTATATGAATTTTATGTGTGGAATCATGTATGTCTTACTTGCTTCTGAATTACCATACTGTTGGCCTTTGGTATTTAAGCACTGTGTCTAGAAAACTCTAATATTGTCTATATTTAATTTGTATTCAAAATTTTGCATTTTTTTTCTAAAAATAGTAACTCATAGTAGAGGCTTATATCCAAATATAGAAACAAATGACAAATATTTTATTTAAAGAACTTTATTTTTAATAATTAACTCTTATTTCCCCTAGGTAATAAATAAAGTCATACATTCATACAATTTGTGAGAGAGAGAGCAAAATTCAAAACTTCAACTGGGTGTGGTGTATAAACATTGAATCTTGGAACACTGAAAAAATAAAATTTAAAAAAAATTAAAAAATAAAAAGGATTGAAGGGAAAAAAAAAATTCAAAATTTCACCTAATCTAACTTATACAAATTCTCCAGTGTTTTCTTTGCACCTGTTAAATGGAACCTGCTTTTCCTCACATTCTTATTGTAACGTAGTCAGGAATGGAATCTACTTTACTCTTTGTTTTGCTATATTTTATGTGGTTCCTAATATTTCTGGCTCAAATAAATTTCTAGAAAGGCTTTTAAGAAGCTCTTACAAATCTTTTCAGGCCCTTGGTATTTATTGTCCTTACAGAGTAAAGCACATATCTGAGTGGGAGAAAAATCTATAAATATTATACATTATTTAAAATGCAGCACATTTTATTTCTTGGCTTGGTTTGTAAAAGTTAATGCTTGTAATGTCACATTGAATAAAACATTAGCTTTGAGATATGCCTGAAGATATTATCCACTAATATGGAGCCAAATTATTCTCTTTTTTTAACTTCAGTAACAAGTATGAATTAGTTATAGTAATTTAGGTTGTCCTAATTTTGATGCTTCTTTTGAGAATATAGCCAATTTTAAATTATTGCAAAATTATATTACAGTTTTTTAAACTTAAGTAATTCTTACAGAATTTTCATATGTTTTGCATTATTCTTATACCATCCCACCTATTATTTACTTCATATTTTCTGTTAAAATGACTCTTAAATAAGTAAAACCTATATACTCTTTTACCTTGTAAACAAGCATCATAATTTTGATGTA
>NW_019154103.1:39602681-39656118 GCF_002288905.1 Enhydra lutris kenyoni
CAAGTAGGCAGAAAGGCAGGCAAAGAGAGAGAGGGGAAAGCAGACTCCCTGCTGAGCAGAGCACCCAATGTGGGGCTCAATCCCATGACCCTGAGATCATGACATGAGTTGAAGGCAGAGGCTTTAACCCACTGAGCCACCCAGGTGCCCCCCTGTAATCCTTTCTTAGCAGGAAAGGATGTAGATAGATTTATTTCCTTCACTTATATTTTGCATTTGAATGACACCAAGCATTATTCCAGAAGTTTTTATATCTGTAGAATAATATTTACCAAATATGCCATTTGGTTGTGAAAAATACCAGTATTAGAACAGAATCTATTTATTTACTTATTGTTAGTTCCCTTACTGAATTCCTAATACACATGGGACTGTGTTAAATAATAAGAGTAGTGTTAGAAAAAGTAGTGTTAGAAAAATACCTATACTCTCAAAGATTTCTTAGTCCAAGAGAAGAAATGGATAGACAACAAGAGTTGTAATGATACAGTGTGATAAGTTATGGGAGAGACATGCCCAGGATACTATAAGAGCACAGGCAAGGGACACTAGAGCAGTTTGGGAAACTTCTAGGAAGAGATGTTGATTGAGTGTAGGCTAATAAATAAAGGCAGGCAATCGACAGGAGGCAAGAACATTTCTAACATTTACAAAAGTATGAAGGCAAGAGAGAGCATGATATGCTTGAAGAAAAAAGTTCCCTTTCAAAGTACAGACATGGATAGATGGATAGGCACGGCAGCTGAGGTTCTAAGAGAATAAATAACTTGATCAAGGTCAAAGAGCTAATTAATGGCAGAGAGAGGATTATTACAAAGTTTTTAATTTCTAATTAAAAAATTTTAATTCTAGTGCAGTTACCATACAATGTTCTATTAGCTTCAAGGGTATAATACAGTGATCAATAATTGCATATATTACTCGGTGCTTATCAAGATAAGTATACTGTGTATTCTTAATCCCCTTCACCTATTTTACCCATCTCCCCACCCACCTCTCCTCTGGTAACCAGCAGTTTGTTCTCTAGTCGTCTATTTTTTGCTTTGTGTCTCTTTTCTCCCCCTTTGTTCATTTATTTTGTTTCTTAAATATCACATATGAGTGAAATGATATGGCATTTGTCTTTCTTTCACTGCCTTATTTCACTTAGCATTAAACTCTCTAGATCCATCCATATTGTGGCAAATGGCAAGGTTTCATTCTTTTTTATGTCTGAATAACATTCTATCATGGTGTGTGTGTATGTGTGTGGTGTGTGTGTGTGTGTGTGTGTGTGTACCACATCCTTGTGTGTTCAGCTGTCCATGGCACTTGGGCTACTTCTCTAATTTGGCTATGTAAATAATACTGCAATAAACTTAAGGGTGCATATATCCCTTTGAATTCGTACTTTTGCATTCTTTTGGTAAATACCCAGTAGTGCATTTACTGGATCATATGGTAGTTCTGTTTTAAATTTTTTTTCAGGAACCTCAATTCTGTCTTCCATGGTGGCAGCTCCAGTTTGTATTCTTACCAGCAGTACAGAAAGTTCCTTTTTCTCCACATCCTCACCAGTACTTGTCGTTTTCTTGAGGTTTTAATTTTAGCCATACTGATGGGTGTGAAGTGATTTGCATTTCCCTGATAATGTCCAATGTTGAGCATGTTTTCATGTGTCTGTTGGCCATCTGTATGTCTTCTTTGGAGAAATGTCTGTTCATGTCTTCTGCCCATTTTTAATTAGATTATTTGGTTTTGTGGGTTTTTTTTTTTTTGTATTGAGTTATGTAAATTCTTTATATATTTTGGATACTAACCCTGACTTGCATATGTCATTTGCAAATATCCTCTCCCATTCAGTAGGTTGTCTTTTAATTTTGGTGGTTTTTGCAGTTTTTGTTGTTGTTGTCTTGTTTTGCTCTGCAGAAACTTTTTATTTTGATGTAGGTCCCATAGTTTCTTTTGCTTTTGTTTCCCTTGCCTCAGGAGACATACGTAGAAAGATGTTAAAACCAATGTCTGGGAAATTACTGCTTGTACTCTCTTCTGGGAGTTTTATGGTTTCAGGTCTCACATTTACGTCCTTAATCCATTACAAGTTTATTTTGGTATAGGGTGTAAGAAAGTGGTCCAGTTTCATTCTTTTGCATGTGGCTGTCTGGTTTTCCTAACACCATTTGTTGAAGAGACTGTCTTTTTTGCAATGCATATTCATGCCTCATTTGTCAAAGATTAATTGACCATATAATTGTGTTTTGTTTTGTTTTGATAAATATCCCAGGCAAAGAGTTTTTATTTCAATTTCAACTTGTGGATTTCAAATCCCACAGTTGCAAAGAGTATAGTGACTTCTGTCATTTCATAAGTCCAATATGTTTCCCACATCTTTGTTCAGTTTTGGAGACCACTTCCTTTAAACTTTTCTTGCCAACATCTTTTTACGTGAGATATGATCTACATAAAATAAAGCCTCAACTCTGCTGAGGGTCTAACGAAAATGACCCGTTTGGATTGGAAAGGTGAAATAAGGTTGGACTAGAAGTAAGTCTCACTGGTGTTTGAGGCCTGAGAAAGAACAAGCTAGGTCACAGAAGTTTTGCATATGTTTAAGTGATTTCTGTATAATGCACTTCAGCAAAAAAGGACTTAGAGTGTATTAACAAAGTTGTTGATAACGGCAGTACTCCTGACAGAATGTGTGCTACCATTTAAATGTTCTGTGGCTCTTACTTTAGACTTCAACAGACCTCGTGTATTGTTAGAGAATTGGGAAGAAGGGGTGCTGCTGTATAACATACTTGATAGCCTTAGTGAGATTTGGTAAGTAATACAGATGGTGTGCTAGAATGTTACGAGTGAAGTAGAGTAGGACATAAAAGGGGTCTTCAAATTCAAGTCACATTAATTTATATCATGAATGTCCTACAGTGGCATATCTCATTTTAATATAAATTAATATACTAATGAAGCTGGTTTTAAATTATACCTGTATACCAGACACTTTTAGGTCTCTGGATATACAAAGGAAAAAACCATTTTCTGACTTAAAGGAGCTTACTGTGGAGTGAAGGATGTTTATGGTAGTAATAATGACCTTTCTTAAAGGTCATTCTCCAATGACTACAAAACTTACCCATGCCTCTCTTTACAATAAATTCTATGAATTTTAAAAACTTTTTAGTAACTTATGAAATATGTTCAAATATGTTTATTGACTACCTACTATACATGCCAAGTGTTTTATAAGATGTTAGAAATACTACGTAAGATTTAGTTCTTGCTTTCAAGAAATGTTTAGTCATGTGTGATACATTACAGAGCCAAATGCATGCCAATTTTAAAATTTATTAATAAGTGAACCTAAATTAGTCAGAGAAAGGAAGAAAAGATTATGCAGAGTCTTGCTCTTACCTTCTCTATCCTTTTTTGCACTCTTGAGTGCTGTTTTGGTTTTCTTTTTTGATGTTTGTGTGAGTGTGGATTAGTTTTGGTTAGATTAGTGCCTCAATTAGGATTGAAACTGAATTTGATGAACTTAAAAAAAAGAAAAGGAATTTATAGGAAGGATAATGCATTACTCATAATCTAAGATGGTGAGTTCAACCATAAGCTATCAGGAGAGAAGAGAAACCCACTCTAGTTACAGTGACCTCAGTAGTGAGGACTCATGGTCATGTGTCTTGTAAGTAACTCAGTTCTATCAGTTTTCTGCCTTTATGTAACTCCACCCCATAGTTACATTCCTGAGAGAGAGAATCTGATTGTTCTGATGTGAGTTGTGGGCCCATACCTTGGATAAGGGACAAAGCAGCAGCATGATTTATACTTCTGTAAAGTATAGAACCACGTTGAACAGAGGAGTGGTTTTCCAAGGGGTGAATGGGATGCAATAGCTAAAGGCAGGATAAGAGAGGCTGGGCAGGTAAGAGCAGTGTTTTTCACAGTGGAGAAGTGCATGGCCCCTTTTAAAGGAAAAGAAAAATGATCACATCCTTCAATATTGCTTAAAATTATTTTTCTTCATCTCTATTTTTCAATAGTTTTAAGTGTTGAAGATTTTTTCTTTATTGATGAATATACTAGTCTTTCATATAAGGTTGTTGAATGAGGAAGAGTTGAAAAATGGTAAAAAAATTTTGTTTCTGTTTAAAACAACCTAGAAAATGACATGCGACCATGTAGTAACACTGTATTTACCCTCCCTAATGGTGCTGTCAATTCCTGGCTGGTGGTAGAGAGTGGTTCCTCATAATGTCCATACAATCTTTCCCCTATAATCTCCAAAATAATCTTACCAGATTATGAAAAGAGAACGTAAAATTTTATTCAAAAACATTGCTTTACTGTGACAGATGATGCTGTTTGCTAAAACTGAATCATTGCTCAAAATACTAATATGAAACCAGCTGCTACAAGGCAGGTTCTTTTAAGTTTGGCACGCCTTTATCACCATATGCTCAGGAATAACCCAAAAGTCCTTTCACTTGCCTTCATTGAAACAGTTTTATAACCATTGTTTGGAGAGTGTTCAGTGATATCCATCTAACCTTTGTGTGATGTGAAAATATTATTGATATATTTAGTTCACATCTGTGCTTTTGTCATTAGCCTCAACAAGTCAGTAAACTGTTAGGTTTCAGTATGATGGGAAAGACAGAGGCAACAGGTACTGAGATGATGAAGGTATACTCAAATAGAGGCAGATATCCAGAATGTGCTTATGTATAAAATTTTAGATTATTATTAAAATAAACACATGAAATTAAAAAAACATATCCTCAATAGAACTCCCATACCCTAATTGTGAAACACTGCTTTGGGAGCCTGGTTATAGAGCCAGATGAAGGATGGTAGGAGAAGAAAGATAATCAGCATGGCCGGGATATGGTCTATATCTCTGCCAGCTTTTCTCTCTCTCCCTCACTTGGACACAGCAGTCATTAGTGAATGCAAACAGCCCTGATTAAGTTTCCTTCTTTTCTTACAGAGGTTTTTATTAGGTGGCTTGGAATGGGAGAAACCATGTATTTTACAAGATGATTTATTATATGATATTTATTGACACAGATAGGGAAAGCACTACTTCTCCAAACAAAATAATAAGACTTTCATTCATTTGTAAGAGAAGATAGTTATTTGCCCTAGGTCCTGCTTTATATTTGAATGGTACTCAAATGACTGTTGCTAATAAAAATTATTTTAAATTAGAACTTTGTATAAATTAGCGTTTTGACCCAAAGTCATAGAGCACCCATTTCCTCATTAGTAAGAGGAAGACTTTGCAAGACTGTTGAATGTAGAAGAATGAGAAAGGGTTATATCTGAAGGAAATGAAATCAGTATCCTTAGGAAATACCTGCACAGCTATGTTCATTGCAGCATTATTCATCGTAGTCAAGATATTGGTACAACCTAAAAGAATGTTATAGGTATGTACGGGCACACATGCGCACACACACACAGGAGTATTAATAAGCCATAAAAAGGAGGGAAATTCTTCCATCATTTGTGACAACATGGATGAACCTGGAAGGCATTATGCTAGGTTAAATAAGTTAGAGAAAGATAAATACTACATGGTATCACCTATATGTGTCATCTAAAAATCAAAACAAAAACAAACAAAAACCCCTGCTGATTTCGTAGAAACTAACATAGAATGGTGGTTTCCCGGGGCTGTAGGGATGATGAAATGGGAAGATATAGGTTAAAGGGTAGAAACTTCCAGTTACAAGAATATGTTCCAAAGATCTAATGTACAGCATGATAGCTAGTTAATAACACAGTATTGTATGCTTGAAAGTTGCTTAGAGTAGATCTTAAGCATTCTCACTATATGGAAAAACAAAAAAAGTATGTGAGGTGATGGATTTGTTAATTATCTTGATCTTGGTAATCATTCCACAATGCATATGTATATCAGATCATCACATTATCCACTTTAAATATATACATTTGTCATTCATTCCTCAATTAAGTTGGGGAAGAGAAAGAAAACTGCTTGCCTAATTTTTCTTTCTGAGGCAACATGAAAAATTACTAACTACAGTAATACTGGGTTTCTCTTTATCTGGCCAGCGGTGCCATCAGTTGTTGGTGAAGGAACACGTTGCCCGTAATCTACATTAGCTTCCCTCCAGGCCACTCCAAAGGGACATAGAGTTTAAAGAAAAATAATACACTTTGTATGAAATTACACCTTAAAAACAAGTCCTCTAGCTATACAAGATAGCTAACACCATATTGCTGTATTTCTATATAGAAATTCTGGAGCTGCTGTGGAAATGGTAGAGCTGCTGACACATTGTTGACTCTCAAGAAAACCTAGCTGAATGGATTTGACATGGGGAGACCCAGAGATGTAGCGAGCATTTCATGTTGCTAAAACAACTGGCCTTTTAGCAGACTGGTAGATTTCCATGTGGAGAAGTCTAGTACACATATGTGGGAAACAGAGAGTTTAATAGACTCTGAAAGGAATTTGTACTGTACAAATGTGAAATAAACTCTGTTTGTAGTGTAAACATGATAAACATAAGAATGAATCTGTTTAAAGTTATTAGAGTTTCACGGTTTAAGAGCTTCTCTTTAATGAAATGGCAGAAAATGTAAATGTCATTTATTTTCATTTAGACAAGATTTTATACCGACCTGAAATCAGAGTTAATAATCCCAGTCTTCCAAATGTCAGTTTTTACATGTAGATTTTATACATGTATACAAAAGCATTCACTTAATGATTTTTCTATTCAACTAGATTAAACATTTACCAAACAGTAACTGCACAGATTTGTGCAAGGTGCTGTTGGGGAGACGAGGGTGAGTAAAGCATGAAGGCTGCAGATAAGATGAACACACACATCATCAGGACACATTACTGCACTGCACAGTCTGTTTGAGAGTAATTCTAGTATAAGGAGCACAAAAAAATGCATGTAGAAGGTGAGAAGTGTGTGTGTTTCGGGGGTGGGGGTGATTGCTACACCCCAGCTGCTGGCAATACAGAATTAAAACAGAGACCATTCTTCGCCTTCATGGAACTTGCTGTCTTGTAACAGAAACAATTGCACAAGTAATTATGCAAAGATTTAATTAATCATGCATGCTGTAAGAACAACAAAGGAGAAACAGATGTCAGGAGTGTATGAAACTAAGGTCCTAACCTGTTCTGCGTTTTCAACAGACGCTTTCCTGAGGAGATGGGATTTGAACAGAGACCTTAAGGACGCTGGACAGAATTGGCAAGGAATTTGCTTCTGATGTTGTTGAGGAGGCAGACCATAGGGAAGGAAGCATCTTGGGCGGTGGATACAGTGGACTTGGCAAGAGAAGTAGGGGTTCGCAGGACAGATCCAAGAGAGCCATCTGATTGTTTGGCTTGTGGGATGGTTTGAAGGGGAGCAATGGGAAAAAGTATGGGAGAAGTTGGGGTCAGATTAGAGTATGGACTTGAACCCCTCTGAAATACTTACCAAGGTACGTGGCCTTTGTTTTGGAGGCTTTCAGGAAATATGGAAGTCACGTGAGCAGGGGATATAACCAAAAGCAGGACATGGGAAGAGTACTCTCTCAGGAACCCGCACAGTGCATATGTGCAGGGAGGAATCAAAGTCAGAGAAGGTGCAGTGGAGTCTGTTACTGGGCCTGAGAGCAGTCTGAAGGAGAACAACTCTAGGGGGAAGATGGCAGGAGGGCTAGGCTTAGGTGGAAGGATGAGTAAACCAGCAAAAGTGACTTCAAGTCTTTGGATTTGAATGGTTCTTTGGTGTCAGAATTAGAGGACATACCAGAAAAGAGTAAATTTTTCTTAGATATGCATGTGATTTATGAACTTCATCCAGTAAATACTTATTTTTAAAGGAAGTAGTTTAATCTAATAGGTGTAGATGGGATAGGCACATTTGTGTGACACATTTCCTTCAATACAAATACAGAAAGAAACTTGTTTTTTCTGTAAATGTGCTTATTTGAATGTAATATAAATTTTCTTAGTTTAGAAATCACATTCATTTTTAACTTTTCTCCTTTTTCTCCCCTTGTTAACACTGTGTGGTTTGATGAGGTAGGGAAGAAGCACATAAAAGGCTGCTTCTATTGTAATTCCTGCCACTTAGCCAGCATTCTAGTGGCTGTCCCCTGGGGAGAGGCTTGGCCGCTGATGTAATAGTGTGAGTCCCGGGCCAGGCTGGAGCCAGGTAACTTGACTATCCCTTTAATGAGGCATTTTCATGCACATTTGCAGTGGATTCTTTTTTCTCTTTCCAGGAGCTTGATTTGTAACCCCAATCAATTTCTGAGTGTTTATCTAATTGATTTAAAAAGAAGAAAAGATCAGCTAATCCCATTCCTGCCTAGAAAAACCAGCTAGGTTGAAATAATTCCAGCTCTTTAAAAAAATTTTTTTTTATATTTATACAACTTAACGAAGAATGGCTTGCTAGTCCACAATTGCTTTTTATTTGTTCATTCTTAGCAGTCTTATTATATACTGTATTCTACTCTGTAGTATGGAAAGAGTCAACATCTTCACTCAATCTGCATTCACATTTTATCTTTAATAGAAGTTGTTTAGCGAATTGCCTCTTAGTTATTGGATGGGAGAATGCTTTGCTGGACAGTTCTAGGCCTTATCCTAAAGCTGGTCCAGAAAATAGATTTGATTCTGATCTTTTGGGGATGGGAAGAATGTTTTAAGAGGAGGAAAATCGGATATTTTCTCATTTCCAGCATACCTCTTTTCCCCTAGAAGAATAAATAACCCTAGCTTTACCTTGGAGCAGCTTTTAGCTCACTCGGGGTGGATGTGTGAGACCAAATAATCAAAGATGCTCTTTTGGGTACTTAGGAGTGCATCTTCTTTTATTTTTAAAATTTAAGTATGATTGTTACACAATATTATACTAGTTTCAGGTGTAGAATAGTGATTTGACAAGTTGATACGTTATGCTGTGTTTGCCACAAATGTAGTTACCGTCTGTTCCATTACAATGCTGCTGTAATATCACCGACTATATTCCATATGCTGTGCCCTTTGTTCCTATCATTTATCCGTTCTGTAACTGAAAGTCTGTATCTCCCACTCCCCTTCACTCATTTTGCCCACCTGGCACCATCAGTTTGTTCTGTGTGTTTGTCGATCTGATTTTGCCTTTTGTTTTTTGTTCATTCTTTCCAAGATTCCACACATGAGTGAGGTCATAGGGTATTTGTCTCTTTCCATCTGGCTTATTTCACTTAGCAGAATACCCTCTGGGTCCATTCATGTTGTTGCAAATGGCAGGATGTCATCCTTTTTTATGACTGTATAATACCCCACATCTTCCTTATCCATTTGTGTATTGATGGAAACTCAGGTGAATTCTCCCAGACATCTAAAGAAGACTTAATGCCTGTCTCCCCAGACTATTCCAAAAAATAGAAGAGGAAGGAAAGCTTCCAAATAAATTCTATGAGACTAACATTACCCTGATACCAAAACTAGAAAAAGACCTTGAGGAAAGAAAACTATAGGCCAATATCCCTGGTTAACATAGATGCCAAAATTCTCAAGAAAATATTAACCACATTCAACAATACATTAGAAAGGTCATTCACCATGATCAAGTGAGATTTAGTTCAGAGATGCAAGGATGGTTCAATATTTACATATCAAACATCACATGAATAAAATGAAGGGTGAAAATCATTTCATCTTAACAGAAGCAAAAAAAGCATTTGGCAAAAATCAACATCCATTGAAGATAAAGATTCTCATCAAGGTGTGGTTAAAGAGAATATACCTCAACATAATAAAGGCCATATATGACAAATCCTTATCTAACATCATACTCAGTGGTGAAAAACAAAGCTTTTCCTCTAAGATCGAAACAAGACAGGGAAAGCATCTTTTGAATCTTTCGCAGAAAAAATACAACTGTTGTAATTAATTGAAGTTCTTGGGTCTGTTTTATACTCACAATAAACCTGCTTTTAAATTGAGACTTCCTTTCTTTCATGTGTTGACAGCAGTGGAAAGACTTAAACCAGCTGAATAACCTAAAGCATACATTTTTATCTTTCCATTTTGAAGGTGACATAGATGAAATCATGTATGATTTGACAAGAATAGGAGAAAGTTAAAAAGAAAAAAAAATGTTCAATCCTTACTGTGTATGAACTTGAACCTGTATCTTTCCTCTTTCCTCTGTAGCATTTATTTGCTTTCTCTCTAAACTCGGTGTAATGATCATGCTTCACTCGATTGAAGATACACCTTTATGAAAATTTACTTGAAAGGCAACATTTGACAGACAGAGTTTTCCCTCCATAAAAATTCTTTCAACACTCCTGATGATAACATTTTATAAAAAGAGAGGTTGAAAATATGAAATCTTAAGAAGAATTTCCACAGACTGGAAGTGTGCTGAAAGATCTTTTAGCAAAAAGCATATTAGCATTAAGTGATTTTCAGAGATCTACAGTTGAATTGTACTTAGGTAAAAATAAAATGAAAAATAAAATGAAAAATAAAATAAAAATAAAATGTTCAGTCAAGAAAGGATGACAAAGGTAAGTGTAAACTCCATGTATTTCCAAACATTGGATTTTGGCTTATTTTTCTCTGTGTGTTATGGTAAGGGAATGGATTTTATTTTACTCTTGGATATTCCATAAGAAAATGGATTTCTCTAAAATGTAGGCAGAGTATGATGAAAGAATATGCTCAAATTGTTTTACTGTATAGTAATGATGTAAAGCTCTAAAGCTTTGTCTGTATTTTTATTTTATCCCAATACACTTTCTCTCTGATGGTTTATAATCTTAAGCACTTTAAAAATATGTAATCCAGGGTGAAAGACTTGAAATTGTTAGATCTAAACTTTTGTTTGCATTGTAAATATCCTGAGGGAAACTGGACAGAGAAGGATGTTTGTAGTATGTCCTGTAATGCCATGTATTGTGCTCTCATGGCCAGAATATTTCATAAATCCTTCCTTGTATGATCAGAAAGATCAAAATAGAAAATCTCCTTGAAAGCTAGTGTAAAATTTCCTTATCTCATTTTAAAAATGGTGTACTCTAGTCTGATTCAAATAAGAAGATATAGAAAGGTTTTTATTTTTATGTATTTCATTCCTTTCACTGGTGCATCTTAGTCCTGAGATCATTTTTCTACTCTGCAATCAGAAAATGGCATGGCAAGCATTCTTTATGAAGACAGATTTCACTAGGTCTTGCTAGGCAATAGATTAAAAATAATGTTATTTTTTGAAAGAGTATGTAGTCACAACTAAATAATAGTTAAGGTTATAGAATAAAATATCCACAGTTATATCAAGTGCTCATAATTGTAAGACATTCATTGTTTTGAAAGTTTACTGACTTTTTATAATCTCTCTCAAAAAGGAAGCCTTAGTCTGAGGAGATGTGGTTTTCCCACTGTGTGCACATAATTAGCAGTAATGGGAATTAGACAAGCACATGTAGTGCAAGCTCATCTTTGCTTTAAGTTGTGTTTGTCAAGTGGGGGGATATAACATGAAATGTGCTGTTAACGCTTCAGTGCATTATGGACATATGGCAGGCTTTTAGCAAAGTGGTATCCTGGGAGGATATTTGCTTATTTTTCCTACTTGGCATTGAGACTCACAGCACCCTCTATCTCCTAATGTCTAAGAGAGGGTACTAAGAAAAGTAAGTAGGTGAATTTATGATTTAACAGAGGATCCCCATTTATCATAAATTAAGTCTACTATGAACGTTCATAATTAAAGGTTATTTAATGTATTTTCAATTCATTGTGTTCTTAGACTCTGTCCTGAATTTTTATAGAAAAGACTATAATCTCAAAAATAAAAACTTGTATTTCAGAAAGTTCAGGGATTGCTAGATGGAGAAGAGCATGTGACTACAAGTTTTTGGGAATGTACTATGAGTTCAACAGTGTTGTAATATTACATTGTTTAATCTTTACCCTATACTGTTGAGGCAGGAATTATTCCCAGTTCATAAACAAGGAAGCAAGATGGTTTTATACCTTGCCAGTAATCACAAAACTATGGCAAAGTTGTGACTGAACTCCAAATCTGTGGAACTCACTCTCAGAGCTCAGAGCCCTTCATTCACCCTTACCTTCTGTATCTTCTGACCTAGAGGGACGAGGCTAGAAGTCTATTAACTGTACACCGTGATGCCCCCATCCTGCTACAAAATACTGTTCATGTGAAAAATCACACCCTCTGATTATATAGTTATTAATAGACTTCCATGTTAACCAAAAATCCAGTAAGAATCTTGGATCTGGTTCAGTATTCTCCAACTATTCTATTATTCTGAGTGATTTCAGTGTCTGTGTGCCTAATCCATCCAACTTCTGTCCTTCAAGTATTTCCATATTCCTCAACATCAGTATCTTTTAATATTCTCTACACTTCAGTAGACTAATACTCTTGGACATCATTATCACCCAGAACTTCTCTATCTCTGATATGTTAAATGCCAATAGAATCATGGCAGAGATGCTAGTTACCTATCTCAACATTTTTTTCTCCCTTCACCTTAAGGATAGAATCCACGATTTGTGGTAAGCATGACTGTCTAGAAAAAAATACCATACTTTCCAACTTTGTTTACAGAGAGTCTTAGCCAGATGACTAAGTTCATCAACAGATGAAAGCAAAACTTAGAGTAAAACAGTCCGTAAAGGGAGTTGTTGGGGACAGGGGAGTACCCTGTTTCCTCCTTCTAGCCGCCTTGACAGCAAATGTGATTCCTGGAGCTCCAGTTGCTGCTTTGGACCATGAGAATTAAAGTATGACCTTAAAATCACGGAAGGGCAAGATAAAAGAAGACTAGCTCCCTGATTCTGTGGAATGCTGTACCAGACTAGACTATTTATTTCTAGATATCCTTTAAATGAGAGAGGAAAACTTTTATTTTGTTTCAGCTAGCATTATTTCCTAAAATTCCACCAAACCCAAACCTGGTATGTTTACTTTCAGGTACATTATTGAGGTATTCATTATTTCACATTTTAACAATCCTTTGCTAAAGCCAGGCCAGCAGCCAAGGTCAGCCACATGAACAACACTTCCACCAGTACTGTAACTACTACTTACAAGAAAAGTCCAAAACTACCATCCCAGTATTCATATCTCAATCAGAGACTACATGGATTTTCTTGAGTATGCCATATATTTGCACATATTTTTCCTTAGTCTACAATGTTAGGCTACCCTTGACTCTATGGAAAATCCTGGTCTCTTAAATATCACATCTTTGATTATATCTTTCTTGAATAGTAACCTGCTAACCCAGAGTCATTTTCAGGAAGATTCTATAGTTGAACTATTTCAGGACACTCAGTTGTTTACATTAGCAGGCTTACTGATTTTCAAAATTTATTTTTTGTTTTGTTTTCTTTTTTTTTTTTAATGTGAACCAGTCTGATATTCCTAATGTATTTGTTGAATTCCTAAGGTATTTGTTGAATAGCCTGGGAGTTTAACTGATGCTAATGTGAGAGAAGTATATATATCTTTCAGGATTCTTAGAAGGAGAATTGCAGTGGTAGGATAATGTTAAAGGATCTTTCACATATAATGTTCAGTATTTCTGTTTTAATCTGACAGACATTTTTTTTTCCTTATTCTCTAAGGAACTGAAACGTTGCCAGTGACCTACTGAGATATGACTGCCAACTTCAAAAGTGTATATGTCCACCCTTTATTTCAATTTTATTATTTATAATGTCAGGTTGTTCCTATCTAGTTGGAAGGAAAAATACTTCATTTATTTTTAAGTTAATTTTGTGTGACGGAATATACAACATAGTATTCATGAAGACAAGATTCTCACCAAAAGTATTTATTTTCCAATATTTATGAAACCTCTGGTTTAAACAACTGTGAAACAAGATTGGGGCAGTCTTTGCAAACTATGTTCAACTCTCTACAGCTTTGCTATGTATGATTCTATATCAGAATATGTAGTGCATCAACAAATGGTATAAAGAAGGAAATTCTGCCTGGGTTTTCAAATTTTCTACAGAACCTTAGAAAATTTGGCAATGATTAGATTTCTGAGATGTTCAACCAAATGTGTTAGGCAGTAGACTTGTTTTATAATATTTTCTATTTTATTTGTTTTTCTTGTCTTTCCTCTTTGGGTGATTATTAATAGGTGGTTATGCCTACTACAGACTATAGAATTTTTTTTAGATAAGATGTGATATCAGTTTTTACTAAAGATTGGCAAATACAGAGTACTTTAATACCTAGAAATGTTAGCATTGAACAAAATATGCTTAGATCACAGTTTTACAGGTGAGAAATATGAAGGAATAGGAGGTTATTGAGTAGCTTGAGGTCACATTTATTGTTACTGTCAAAGATGGCTATGAAATCCAGATCTTTTTGATTCCTTATACTACTCATGCTAATAAAAAATCCTATAAAAGAAAATTTAATGGTGCTATGGATGAGTATTGAGGAGGATGACCATGAAGGAATAGATAATGTTGGGACACACTGAGACTTAGTCAAAACCAATGAAGGTATGAATAAAAAAATCTTGGGGCACCTGGATGGCTCAGTCAGTCAAGCATCTGCCTTTGGTTCAGGTCATGATCTTAGGGTGCTGGGATCAAGCCTTACACTGGGCTCCCTGCTCAGTGGGGATCATGCTTTTCTCCCTCCTTCTCACTTGTGCTCTCTCTTACAATGTCTGTCTCTCTCAAATAAATCAAAAAGTACTGTAAAAAAAAGGGAAAAAATTTCTTACTAATATGTGTAAGTTGCCATTTTTTTTCCTTTAGAAATAATTTCACATAGATAGGTTTTCTAATCACATTTACTCGTTTTAAATAAACTTATATGCAGTGGACAAAAGACAGTCTCGTTAATAAATGGTGCTGGGAAAATTGGACAGCTATCTGTAGAAGAATGAAACTCGACCATTCTCTTATACCATACATGAAGATAAACTCGAAACAGATAAAAGACCTCAATGTGAGGCAGGAAATGCTAAGGAGAACATAGGCAGTAACCTCTTCGATATCAGCCACAGCAACTTCTTTCAAGATAAGTCTCCAAAGGCAACGGAAACAAAAGCAAAAATGAACTTTTGGGACTTCATCAAGATCAAAAGCTTCTGCACAGCAAAGGAAACAGTCAACAAAACAAAGAGGCAACCCACGGAATGGGAGAAGATATTCACAAATGACACTACAGACAGTGGGCTCATACCCAAGGTCTATAAAGAACTCCTCAAACTCAACACACACAAAACAGATAATCATGTCAAAAAAAGGGCAGAAGACATGAACAGACGGTTCTCCAAAGAAGACATACAAATGGCTAATAGACACATGAAAAAATGTTCATCAGCATTAGCCATTAGGGAGATTGAAATCAAAACCACATTGAGATACCACCTTACACCAGTTAGAATGGCCAAAAGACAGTAAACAACAGGTGTTGAAGAGGATGTGCAGAAATGGGAACCCTCTTACACTGTTGGTGGGAATGCAAGTTGGTAAAGCCACTTTGGAAAACAGTTTGGACATTCCTTAAGAAATTAAAAATAGAGTTACCCTATGACCCAGCAATTGCACTACTGGGTATTTACCCCAAAGATACAGATGGAGTGAAAAGAAGGGCCATCTGTACCCCAATGTTTATAGCAGCAATGGCCACGGTCGCCAAGCTGTGGAAAGAACCAAGATGCCCTTCAGCGGACGAATGCTTAAGGAAGATGTGGTCCATATAGACTATGGAGTATTATGCCTCCATCAGAAAGGATGAATACCCAACTTTTGTAGCAACATGGACGGGACTGAAGGAGATTATGCTGAGTGAAATAAGTCGAGCAGAAAGGGTCAATAATAGGGTTTCACTTACTTGTGGAGCATAAGGGATAACACGGAGGACATAGGGAGATGGAGAAGAGAATTGCATTGGGGGAAATCGGAGGGGGAGACAAACTATGAGAGACTGTGGACTCTGAGAAACACACTTGGAGGTTTCGGAGGGGGTGGTGGGGGTTGGTGAGCTAGGTGGTGGGTATTTTGGAGGGCATGTATTACATGGAGCACTGGGTGTGGTGCATAAACAATTTTGGAACACTGAAAAAAAATTAAATTTTAAAAAAAGAGTTTTTGATTTACAGAAAAATTGCAAAGACAGTACAGAGAATGTCCATAGTCCACACATGCAGTTTCCCCTATTATTAGCATCTTACATTAGTATGGAATGTTTGTAACAATTAGTGAACCAATACTGATATATTATCAATAATTAAAGTTCATACTTTATTCAGGTTTTCTTAATCTTTATCTAACATCTTTCTGCTGATTCAAGATAACATATTACATTGTCATATATTCTTTTTTTTGTTTTTAAAGATTTTACTTATTTGACAGAGAGAGAGAGAGATCACAAGTAGGCAGAGAGGCAGGCAGAGAGAGAGGGGGAAGCAGGCTCCCTCCTGAGCAGAGAGCCCAATTCGGGACTCGATCCCAGGACCCTGGGATAATGACCTGAGCCGAAGGCAGAGGCTTAACCCACTGAGCCACCCAGGCGCCCCTATTCTTAATCTCTTTTTTACTGACAATTTCTTAAGACTTTTCTTGGTTTTGATGACCTTGACACTTTTGAGGCGTACTGGTCAGGCATTTTATTGAAGGTTCATGATTGGGATTTCTTTGATGTTTTTCTCATCAACCCAGGCTTGTGGATTTTTGGTAGGAAAATTGCAAAGGTAGAGTGCAGTTCTCACCAGATTGTATTAAGGGTACATACTGTCAACATGATTTATCATTATTGATGTTAACCTTGATCATCTAACTGAGGAAGTATTTCTCAGGTGTCATCAATGTGAAGTTCCTCTCCCACCTCCACTCCTTCTCATAGTGAACTTTTTTTTTTTAATTTACATTCAGATAGCCAATTTAGTACATCATTAGTTTCAGATGTAGTGTTCAGTAATTTATCAGTTGCATATAACACCCAGCGCTCATCACATCACGTACCCTCCTTAATGCTCATCAGCCAATTACCCCATCCCCCAACCCACGTCCCCTGCAGCAGCCCTCAGTTTGTTTCCTGTAGTTAAAGCATCTCTCATGGTTTTTCTCCCTCTCTGATGACTTCCCATTCAGTTTTCCCTCCATTCCCTTATGCATACTGAACTTTCTGGAAGCACATCAGAATGTACAGTTCACACTGAAGGAGTGGGGAGTTATAGTCTATCTCCTTGAGGGCAGAGCATCTATAGAAATTATTTGGAATTTTTTGTATAGGATGTTTGTTTATTCTGTCCTGCTTATTTTTAAAAATAATGTATTTATATCAACATGAATTCAAGGATATTCATTTTATGCATTTGATTATAATACAATACTACTTTGTTTATTTGATTGTTTGAATACTTCAACTTTGGCCACTGGGAGTTCTCTTAGGTGGCTCTTATGTCCCTTTGACATATCCCTATCATATGGGCTTTCTTTTTTTTTTTTTTTAATATATTTATTTATTTGACAGCAGGAGGGATTACAATTAGGAAGAGAGGCAGACAGAGAGAGGAGGAAAGCAGGCTCCCCGCTGGGCAGGAAGCCCGATATGGGGCTCGATCCCAGGACCCCGAGATCATGACCTGAGCCGAAGGCAGAGGCTTAACCCACTGAGCCACCCAGGTGCTCTCATATGGGCTTTCTTGAGTACTTCCTTACACAGCTATATTGTATACCCGCCAACCTGTGAAGTGACTTTAAAGTGATTCAACTAATTTCCGTGGTCAATACTTAGGAATATAATTACTTCATAGCCATAATACTATGAAGTAATTGCATTCTTACTGGCTGCAAAGTTAATTCAAGAAGGAGCTGAATTAATTAGATCCAAGTCTAAATGAGATTAAAAAAATTTTAAAAGATAACTGCAAAAGCATTATAATCTTTATAAAATAATTTTCTTAAAATTTAGGTATATAACATATTCAGTAAAATATACAAATCATGAGCATATAGTTCAAAGGATATTTACTAAGTGAACATATCTATTTAACTACCCCTCAGATCAAGCTAAAGTAAGTGAACACCCCAGAAGGTCTTGTCCTCATTCCTGTACCTCTTAAAGGTAACAACTGCCTTGACTTATAGCACATGGATTAGTTTTTCCTGATTTATATTAGTTTTCCTGATTTAATTTATATAAATGAAATGGCATAGTGTGATTATTTTAAGTGTAGCTTCTTTAGCTTAACATTGTGAGATTCCTTTATGTTTATATGTTGCGTGTAGGAATGGTTTGTTTATTTTCATTGCTGTAATATTCCATAAACTACCAATTATTTATTCATTTAAATTTTTATTATATTTTAGTTTTTTTTTCCAGGTTTTTGTTCTTACTAAGAGCATTGTCATATGTACAACCTTCTATGGCTCTTGGTATACACACATACACATGCACACACACACAAACACAAATCTTTTGGGTATACACCTAAGAGTAAAATTGCTGAGTCATAGGATGTGTATATTTTCTGTTGTAGACTATATCAACAAAGAATTTTCCAAAGTGATTGTCACTGACATTTAGTATTTATATACTTGGATATGGAGTGGTAAATCACAGTAGTTTTAATTTCCATTTGCCTGAGGAGTAATGAAGGCTGAGCATCTTTTCTTGGATATCATATTTTGTGAAGTGTTTCTTCATGTCTTTGCCCATTAAAAATGAGTTGTCCTTTTCCAATTGATTATTAGAATTCTTTTTCATAGTTTGTGCATTAATCTGTCATTTTTGGTTCTAGGGAAGCAGGTAGGAGGTTTACTTAGGAGTAACACCTTGTAAAGTCATGGCATTAGCTGGTGACCTCACCAAGAATGTAGCGTGGGCTGCTACAGTGATGTACATGGGTCATGTAACATGACTCAGTCAGTGTCATCCTGAAAATAGAGTGACCTTGGCTCAAAAGATGGAGGTGTTAATACCTGGAGGCTGTCTGCTAACCACACTCTTAGCAATTGGATGAGCCTTTCCTGAAGAGGATACACATCTTTGCATATGTTACAGAATCATTCTGCAGTTATATATATATTGTAAATATCTTCTCAGTGGCATGTATTTTCACACTTTTTTAAAAAAATATTTTATTTATTTGACAGATTACAATTAGGCAGGGAGGCAGGCAGAAAGAGAGGAAGGGAAACAGGTTCCCCGCTGAGCAGAGAGCCCGATGTGGGGCTCGATCCCAGGACCCTGGGATCATGACCTGAGCCGAAGGCAGAGGCTTTAACCCACTGAGCCACCCAAGCGCCCATTTCTCACTAATATTTTATAGAGGTCTGGCCCATCTTTTGTTAGAATTGTTCCTGGACATTTGTTATTTTTGATGCTATTGTAAAAGTAACATTTAATTTTTCTTTCAATTGACATAATCCACAGCCATGATAAATGTACATATTAATTTTAGTAGTTGTTCTGTGAAGTCCTTTAGATTTTCTATGTGTACAGTCATCTTGGATATATCTGTGTGTAACTGCAGATTTATTTACTCCTTTTTTAGTCATTTATTTTTCTTCTATTGTTGCACCATCAAGATCTTTACTACAAGCGAGGAAGAGCTAGTAATCACACTTCTTCCCAATTTCATATGGGAGAGTTTTCAATATTTCCCCTTTAAGTACAACACAGATTTTTAGAAAAGGTTCTCCTTGGGGCACCTGGGTGGCTCAGAGGGTCAAGCTTCTGCCTTTGGCTCAGGTCATGATCTCAGGGTCCTGGGATCCAGGCCCGCATCTGGCTCTCTGCTCAGCGGGGAGCCTGCTTCCCCCTCTCTCTCTGCCTACTTGTGATCTCTCTCTCTCTCTGTCAAATAAATAAATAAAATCTTTTTTAAAAAGGGGATTCTCCTTACTATATTGTCTTATTCCTCTTTAATTTTATTAATTTTTTTTACACACAGGGATATTAAATTAGGATGATCATGTGACTTTTTCCCCTTAAAGTGTTGATGTTACAAAATACATTGATTTTTGAGAGTTAAAATATTAAATTTGCATTCTTGAAATAAATGCAACATTGTCAGGATTTTTTTTTCCATTTTGAATCTTGCTATGTTCGGTTTGCTAATACACTTTAAGAATATTTGTACCTACGTTCTTGGGGGAGCTATGCCTGTAAGTTTATTTTTTTAATGTGATCTTCAGTGATGCCATCAAAGGTATGCTCTCATAAACCTAAGTGGTCTCATATTCTGTTCTGAAAGTGATTGTATCCGATAGGCCTGATTTCTTCTTAAATGTCACTTAGAATTAGTTAGCAAGGTCTTTTGTGCTTGAAATTTTCTTTGTGGAAGGGTGTTCAGTTATCTGATATAGGCCTGTTCAGATTTTCTATTTTTTTCTTAAGTCAATATTTGTAAGTTTTGTTTCTATGAATTTATTAATTTCGTTTAAATAGTAATTTTTTTAAATAGCCATATTTTTTGACATAAAATTCATTGTCTGTTTTTATCCTTTCATGATCTACTAATGGCCCTTTGCAATTTTCAGATTTGGTGAATACTCTTTCCTAGTTTCCAAAGCGTGTTTTCACATTTTACATTTTCTAGGTCAGACTTTAGTTGAAGGGAAGTCAGACACTCAAATACTTCAGAGAGCAAGCTGTTCCTCTTTTACCATAAAAGTTCATATCAAAAATTTTGGAAGTTGTGATTTATAGTTTTTAAAATTTTAAAGGGAACAGTCAATCTGCCAGTCAGTCCAACAAATTGTGCATATGTGTGTGTTTGTGCCTGCACACGTTAAGAAGAAAGAAGAAAAAGAAGTATGAAGGCTCTGACAGACTAATCCCTTTGAGAGTAAACATCAGATGGATTATCATGCTTTCTGCAAAAGGTTTTCATAATTATAATGTACTTCAGCAATTCCTAACCTGAACAGTTGTGTGAACAGTATAGAGTTTGCTATTTTAAGAGTCGTGCAGGTATCGGCTCCAGCCTTTTACGTAAGTGTTTCTCAGAGCATGCCTTCCCAACAACCAGCAACTCGAAGACTTATTAAAAGCAAATTCTTGGATCCATTCCCACATCTGCTGAATTTAAATTTCTCAGGGTAAAACCTAGAAAACTATCCTTGTGCCAGCTCTCTAGAGATGTCTTAGCCTCCGAAGCTTGAGAACTACTTTTTGGATTAACCCCTTGCTGGTAGTTGAGTCAACTCATTTTACCTAAAGTTCAAAGCTAGGTAAACATATAGCCAATATGCTTTTTGTACAGAGAAAGGAGAGTATTTTAGCTGAAGGCTGCCTATCTCTAGAAATAGGTGAGTGCTTCATCACCTGTGCAGATATCTGTACAACTAAGATTGTAAGAGTGAGACCTTTACCGACATATCATTGCTCTAATTTAAAAGTGAAATTGCTTATCTAAACCGAGAACGGTTGATTCAGATGACTCAAATCCCATTTTGTATCTTTCTCTTTTCAGATAAAGGAGGAGATGAATTTAGCTAGGTGTGCTGAACTCAGCAGTAATGAACCAAACCTGGATGTGATAAATGTCCAGATGTTCCAAACCAAACAATTGCCATTTGCCATTTCCCAGTCTGTACTAACACCTTGCCCATTTGGAATGTGGGAATATAATCACCCATAAACATTTGGCATATCTCTTTTTAGTAACTAACCAGGGCTTGCTTTTGTATATTGGTGCTAATGAGTTGTTTACCAGTCTTTCAGTATTTTAAACTCAATAATGTACCTGATAATAGGAGAGCAGAACCATTCTTTCTGTTTTGTTTTTGATATTAAAAAAAAAAATCAATTCCCTTAGTAGGTATTAGAATTTCTGATGATAGTTTCTGATGATGAGGTACCAACACCTATTAAACCTGGGTGCTGTATGATATTAATAAGCTTCTCTTTCTTCCTATGTCACCACATTATCTGGGTCCCTCTCAGCTGTGCCATGTTCTGTACTAGGACACCATTCTTCAGGACAAAACACTAATAAACCCATTCTATCTGTGTATACTGCTAATCTTGTTAGTTCGTAGACCACCTGGCTTTAACTGTCCTTGAAACACTGGATGGTATGAAGATGAGAAAGAAAATCTTTAGGCCTGGATTGAGCTTAGTTTATACATGAGGATACATTTGCTAGGCTGTGTGGTTAGATGAATATGAATGCCTTGACCTGCAGGTTACAGCATGCTCTAAAGTTTTGTTTTGTTTTGTTTGGGTTTTGGTTTTTTTTACATTTGGTCTCGTAATCCTTTCATTTAGTCTCTGAATTGGGTGAAGAAACTTGAAGTAACTTCATAAAAATAATTTATTTCAACCATTCATGGAAAAATTTTACGCCCTAGATTTAAAACCCACTCAGGGAAAAAAGACTTTCAAGCACTAGAGTGAGGCCATTCATATTAAAAATGGATACTGAATATCCTTACTGTAGAACTGGAGAACTGTAGAAAGTCTTTCCTTCAAGCGATTGTATGAGAAATTTATACCTTAATCACTTTTGATTTCATAAAAAGGTAATAAAGTTATGTTTGGAAGTTTTATCTCATTGAGAGTATTGACTAAAAATGTATTACTGTTATGACAAAATCAGACAGTCTGCTTTAAAAAATAAAGGAAATGACAAAGAATACTTGAGACATTTTCATGAAAATATCTGAATTTTATTAAAAACATATTCATGAGGGGGCATCTTGGGTAGCTCAGTCAGTTAAGCATCTGCTTTTGTCTCAGGTCATGATCCTCAGGTCTTGGGATCAAGCCCCTTATTGGACCCCCCACTGAGCAGGGAGCCTGCTTCTCCCTCTGCCCTTCCCTTTGGCTCCTGCTCTCTCTCTCTCTCTCAAACTCCCTCTTTCTCTCTCTCAAATAAATAAATAAAATCTTTAAAAAATATTCTTGTAGTCAATTTCTTCTTATTTTCATGTGAATTGATTTTATATTAAATTAGCATCTTGGGGCGCCTGGGTGGCTCAGTGGGTTAAGCCTCTGCCTTCGACTCAGGTCATGATCTCAGGGTTCTGGGATCGAGCCCCACATCGGGCTCCCTGCTCAGCGGGGAGCCTGCTTCCCCCTCTCTCTCTGCCTGCCTCTCTGCCTACTTGTGATCTCTGTCTGTCAAATAAATAAATAAAATCTTTAAAAAAATTAGCATCTAAAAGCAGAAATCATATGTTTTCTGTTAAAATGTTTATGAATTTATGATAAATGGCTTTTATCATACTTTTATATATATGATCTTATATATGATTTTCTATCATATATATGATTTTATATATATCATACTTTTAATACATGATCTGTTTTAACTACTGTTTTGACTATTGAGGTTTAAAACCTCAATAAAAAATAGAGTATGTTAGAAACTGCTATGATCTACTAAAACATGAAAGTGAGCATTATAAACTGCTCTCATTGCAGAAAACTTTGAAACACTGCCCCAGGTATGTTTAAGTTTGCTCAGAGAAAACAGTTTGGCCTAGAATTGAAATTATTTTGATTTTATTTAGTAGTTGCCTATTAGAAGAATGTTAGAAGAATGATCTTGATGTTATTTAAATAGATTAAATATTTAATGATGAAATAAATATATGGGTATTTAATAAATCAATGAAATAATTTAACCTTGAGAAGGGTGAAAAATTATTTCCCCTGTTATTTTCATCTTCCCATAAACTCATTATATATTCTGCATCTTTTTGAACTATATGAAGGGAAAGAATCTCTTAAAATATCGTGAAAATTTAATCAGATCCCTTGCAGGAACATTTAGAGACAATCACTTTATGCTGTAATCACTTCTTCAGTCCTGATCCTTGAGGTGTGTATGAGGTAACATTATTAATGTTCTTTGTCTTTTGGGAGGTATGTGTAATTATTCTGTGCCTCATCGGTCTATGACTATATGCTCAACACTTTAATGAGAATTGCCCTTGCCTTGTCTGCACAATGCACTAAAAGAGAGTCAAATCCCCTTTCTGAACTTCAGGGTCCCATTTTTTGCGATGTATTATTCATTTTATGTAAGTTAATGTCATTGGGAGACAGTTTCTGCCTTGTATGATAAAAGATTTTAAGTGAGGAGCAGTTAATTACTTATTGCCCATGCCCTGATGTGCTTTTCCATATGGCCTTTCTCTGGCATATGAGTGACAAGAAGTCATCAGGGCAAAGTCATAAGCAGAACTTTTTATATTAAAACTTTAATGTACCAGTGCCCAAGGCACTAGCTAATTCCAGTTTTGTAGTTACAGAACCTGAGCGAATAATTTAGCATCTAGTGCTTCTCAATATGCTTACTTTAGTTCAACTTCTGTCTCTTAAATCAAACATAGAATTATCTGCCAAGTGCTTCAATTGCATGTGTCAGTGACCTTGAAAGGAAAGTTTTATTAGCAGACCTCCTATGTCCTCATGGGAAACATACCAAAACTTTTAAACTGCAGCTGTGGGTCTGGTTTTGGTGTGACGAAAATTCCAAATATGCCTAGTGGAAAGAACATTATGACATTTCTCTTAGTTGTCTTGGATTATAGAAAACAAAATGCTCCTTTACTGTTTCTAATTATGAAGATGTGCTTTAAAATGTTCCTTGATTGACAAATACATGTTCTGGTTCAAGCCTTGTCAATCAGTACAGGTAATAATTACTGTCCATCAGTCAATCCGTACAGGTAATAATTACTGGAAGTAAAGAATGAAGAGTATGAGCCATTCAGCTCTAGAATGTCTATATCAAAGAGGGTTGAGACCAGCGGTGTCCCTGGGTGGGCGGGTTGTGAGCTAGCATCAAACTGTGCTTGTTACAGTAACTTGCTACAGTTTACTGCTTTGCTCTGTTCATTTGGGAGTGGCCTTGAGTGCTATTGGCAATGTGGTCTAAAAGTTCTCCTATACTGAGCTCTTGGTACTGACACTTCATATTAAACTATTAGAATTAGGAAGGACTTCAAAAATAATTTAAGATCGGCTTTTTCATTTTATAGTTGTGAAAACTGAAGGCTACAAGTTGGAGTGATTTAGTCATCACACAGTTTAATTCTTAATGCTTTAATGTTGTTAAAAATCTCTCTCCTTTTTTTAAAAAGATTTTATTTGTCAGAGAGAGAGCACAAGCAGGGGGATCAGCAGGCAGAAGGGAAACAGGCTCCCCTCTGAGCAAGGAGCCCTTTGTGGGACTAGATCCCAGGACCCTGGGACCACGATCTGAGCCAAAAGCAGCCCCTTAACCAACTGAGCCACCCAGGCATCCCTAAAATACCACTTAATTTCAGAATAAACTGTTGTTGGGGCATCTGGGTGGCTCCCCACTCAGTGTGGAGTCTGTTTGTTCCTTCCAGCTTCTCTTCCCCCCACTCAAGCACATGCTTTCTCTCTCTCTCATAAATAAATAAATAAACAAAATCTTAAATAAATTGTTGTCATATGCATATCATTCAGCATTCCTAACTAGGTATCAAAAAAGCACGATCAAGGGGTGCCTGGGTGGCTCAGTGGGTTAAGCCTCTGCCTTCAGCTCAGGTCATGATCTTGGGGTTCTGGGATAGAGCCCCACATCGGGCTCTCTGCTCAGCGGGGAGCCTGCTTCCTCCTCTCTCTCCGCCTGCTACTCTGCCTACTTGTGATCTCTCTCGCTCTGCGTCAAATAAGTAAATAAAATTATTAAAAAAAAAACACAATCAAAACACAATTTTCATTTTTCTTTATTAGACTATTGGAAATGCTTTCTCTAAACTGGCTTTAAGAATATGATTAAAGGGGCGCCTGGGTGGCTTAGTGGGTTAAGCCTCTGCCTTCACCTCAGGTCATGATCTCAGGGTCCTGGGATCGAGCCCCGCATCGGGCTCTCTGCTCAGCGGGGAGCCTGCTTCCTCCTCTCTCTGCCTGCCTCTCTGCCTACTTGTGATCTTTCTCTGTTGAATAAATAAATAAAATCTTAAAAAAAAAAAAAAAGAATATGATTAAAGGTGGTAGCAATGTAGTGTGTTTTTAGGGCAGAAATTTGAAATAATTTAAACACAAATTTGAAATAATTTAAACACAAATGTGAGATGTATTTTTGTTTCATCATTTATATATTGTGTATTAGTGAAGTCGATCTGCGATGCACGAGGGAATTTGAGCTTGGGGTAGAGATTTTCTGGGTTTGTCGTATTTTTATGATGCTGAATGATAGCATTCTTTTTTTAATGGAAAAAGATACTGAACTATAATCTTATTTGCCTTACACTGTGGTTATAATTTTATTTTTAAAATGATACTTTGCATATGATCGTTTTAGAAAGAGATGTTTGACAAGAAGATAGGGAAAAGTAGAGAAAGAAACGCAATATATTACTAATGAAATAAACTTGCCAAGACATCAAGGCCAAGCCTGATTTAGTAGTGATTAAATAGCCATTATAATTTTAGAGCTATTAAGACAGCAGTGTGAACTGATTTAGTTTCAGTTCAGTCCCAAGGAGGGACAGATGCACATTGTATCAACAGACGCAGTCACTCCACTGAAGAATGCTCTGGAGTGTAAATCAGAAGACGGCGTCTGTGCTCAGCCCTATCAATACTTTGGTGGGGCCTCTATTTTGAATCACAAGATTTAATGTCTAGCTGTGATTGCAATTCTTGCCTTTTTCTTGTAGAGAGATTTGGATAGTTAATGAATTCTGTAAGAGGGCGCTTATTAAATTTAGACAGTACTTTGCATGCTTTTAATGCATTCAACTGCATTTTATTGCATTTGACAAGAACTGGAAAAGTTATGTCATTAATACCTGTGATAAAACTTTGGTAGTTTGGCAAAATGGAGTAACTATTACATGGATTAAAATTACTGATTTTCCCAGGACTAAAGGTTTAATCCAGTATCATAAACAAAAGATCTTCCTTCTCTTTATCTTATTCCTTTACATGTTTCCATTGTACGAACCTCTCTTTTTTTATTATTAACTATCACCCAATGCTTAATATTTCATAAATTTCTCAGCAGTCTTACCCCTGTAAGAAGTTTCAGGCTCTGTTTCTACCTGCGACCTGGATCTTTCCGAGTGAGTGTCTCCCAGACACTTCAAACCCACAGATCTTTAAACTAACTGCCACTTTTCTCATCAAATATCCTTCCTTTACTCAGAGGCTGATTACACCTGCTAGGAAATCTAGAATTACTTTTACCATCTTCCCTTTTCATAGCTCCTGGTCAAGACATTGGGAGGCAACCATCCCTGTTGATCTGCATTGCTGATGCCTTTATATGGATCCCCATTGTTGACTGTGTTAGATTAATGCCATTGAACAGATTGGGAGGGGAGCTAGGTGTTGTGGAAAAAAAGGGAGCTTTGGCACCCAGGAGACCTGAATGTTTGAAGACTCAGTTCTGCCTCTTAGAAGCTGTGTTTGGGGGACGCCTGGGTGGCTCAGTTGGTTAAGCAGCTGCCTTCGGCTCAGGTCATGATCCCAGCGTCCTGGGATCGAGTCCCACATCCTGCTCCTTGCTTGGCGGGGAGCCTGCTTCTCCCTCTGCCTCTGCCTGCCATTCTGTCTGCCTGTGCTCGCTCTCTCTCCCTCTCTCTCTGACAAATAAATAAAATCTTTAAAAAAAAAAAAAAAAAGAAGCTGTGTTTGGCTAGATTATTTAAACTTGTTGATCTTTAGTTGATTCAACATACGATGGCAAGTAGTTACTTCACAAGGTTTCATTAAAGAGTAGACAATAACATATAAACACACACACGCGCGCACGCACACACACACACACACACACACACACATTTCCTACTAGAGGACTAATACATCATAGGATTTAAATAGTTAGCAGTGATAACATTACAGTATACTCAATCTCTTTCAGTGAGTCTGACTACCACAGTTATCTAACTTTTTGCTCATGTGGCCTTTATATTGCTGCGTAAGCGCTTTCTAAATCTCATGTCTAGGCAAGTCTTTCTTAAGCTTAAAAAGTTTTAGAACTTCCTTACTTGGAGGTTTTCGCAACCTCCAAGACTTTGGCTTCACTTCCTAACACTTCCAGAAGACAGGTCTGCTCCCCATCATTGGAGTCCACCAGGTACCCCCAAGTCCCTCAATCTTGTTCTTTTCCTGAATTGTCTTTTCTCCATTTTCCTTCATAACAAAACTTTAGGCCTAACTAGTATCTTTCCTTTGAAGACCTCCTTGACTCCCGCCACTTATCATTTATAGAAGTAATTGCTTCCTGCTCTGGAAATATTTTATCATTTGTTTACACAGCTAATTATTGGTTAACCTATGCTGACTTTTATCACGTTCTTGATACTTTTACAAGTTTTTTTTTTTTTTAAATGTATGGACTTATGAAATCATGGGATAGCATGGTTATTGCCTGTATTTTAAAGATGAGGAACTCAGACACAGAGTCGTTAAGCCTTTGACCCAGGCAGTCTGGCTCCTGTACTATATGATTACCCACTTACTCCTTATTGCCTCTCAGTTGTTTTTAACACTGGGTGGTCTGTCACGTGCCCCAGTCATATCATTGACATTAAGGGAAGACCCCAGTCCTACAGTGTACATGCATTAGTTCAGCAGTAACAAGTACAGTAAGGGACAATTAGGTTGTGAGCCCTTTAGGACTATGCAAACTGATAGCCGTTTGTAAATGATTTTCATTGTTAAAGTGCTTTTGAAAGGGTAATTATCCATAGTGCTGCATAATCAACTTTATATTACTTAGGGAGTGATTATTCATTTTTGTGACTTGTTTTTTTGTCATTTACTGACTTCACCTCTGGCCCATCATTCCCGCTTTTTGCTGTTTGTCTGCTTATTAGCATGTCCAGCAGTAGAAAAGAGGAGATGAATTCTAATCACTCACGTTTTCCTCCTTGTCAGCCGCTAGAGTGGGGAAAGGTTAAACTATTGGACAATGTAATGCTTGACATTATAAGGTGGAATTTTATGCACACATCCTTTTTTTCCCATTATCAATAACAATATTCAGTTACTTACTATGTGCTAAGTTTTGTGGAATGCATCAGTTGCTCTCTTAGGAGCCAGGAAAAATAAGCTTAAACTTATGTTTTTGCCTTTTTAGATATAGACGCAATCTGAGAAATCTCAGAAGGTAATTTTTGACAATGTACTTTAATCAACTTGGTGGTGTATATGAATACATCCCTGTAAAAATCCAGGCTTTAGGAAAATGTGTTCACTTCTCATTAGCTGAATATATCTAAACTCCGTGCTTTGGTATTTCTGTCTTCTCTAATCTTATTTCTGTGTTACATTTCAATTGCAGTTTCACTGTGGTGGTTCCTAACATACGCGTGCGCCTCCGGACCTTCATCCTGCCTGGTGTATTCTGTGTCCCTTGTCTCTTTTGTGAACTTCTGCCTTTGAAGTCACCCCAAGCAGCAAGATCTCAAGGAAGGCACCTCGGGGAAACCACCTTGTTTCTGACTTGTCTCCCTACTATGAGCTCCTGCAGTGCTTCTCCCCTCTATCTCTGACAAGTATGATACATTGTATTTTATCTCATTTTCTGCCTCTCTTATCTCACTTACTGGTTTTATAGCATAATGGTAATACAAACTGTGACTTATTGAGCACTTTTGGAAATTCAGACACTGCACTACAGTTTTTTTAAATTAATATATGATATATTATTTGTTTCAGGGGTACGGATCTGTGATTCTTCAGTCTTACACAATGGACAGCACTCACCATAGCACATACCCAGCCACCCCATCCCTCCCATACTCCTCCCCTCAGCAACCCCTCGGTTTGTTTTGTGAGATTAAGAGTCTCTTATGGTTTGTCTCCCTCTCCAGTGCCATCTTATTTCATTTTTTCCTCCCCTACCCCCAAACCCCCCACTCTGCCTCTCAACTTCCTCATATCAGGGAGATCATATGATAATTGTCTTTCTCTGATTGACTTATTTTGCTAAGCATAATACCCTCTAGTTCCATCCACGTCGTTGCAAATGGCAAGATTTCGGGTTTTTTGATGGCTGCATAGTATTCCATTGTGTATATATATATATATACCACATCTTCTTTATCCATTCATCTGTTGACAGGCATCTAGGTTCTTTCCATAGTTTGGCTATTGTGGACATTGCTGCTATAAACATTCAGGTGCAATTGCCCCTTCGGGTCACTACATTTGTATATTTAGGGTAAATATCCAGTAGACTGCACTACAGTTTTGACACACTTTATCTCACTTATCGCTTACAGCTTTAGGAGGTAGGCATTAGAAAAGAAGGAACAGCAGCTCAGAGTTTAAGACACTTGCCCTCCATTTCCCTGCTTATGAGTGGTGGAGGCATTGCTTTTTAATCATGATTTTTTTTTTGAGATTGGCACTCATGTCTCATGTCTTTTTTCTAAGGGTTATTGTGAAGCATTAGTGAGGTATATCTCATAGCAGCAGCATGCACAAAGGGGACATTATTCATCTGGGGGTAGTTACGCTATCTCTTAAGATAGAAATAAAATGTGCATGGGTGGAGAGGAATAAAAACGCCAAGTTGATACTTATTTATTTGCAGAATTGAAAAGATCCTTGTAAATATATAGCACCCTAAATAGCAATTTATTGATGGAGAAATGATAGGAGAATACTATAATTTTTAAACTTATTGATAACTATGTAATGGTAAGCAAGAAGAGCACATTTTGTAACATGAGGTGGTCACCTAGAGCTTCGCCCTTTTACAGAAAAATTAGTTTTGAAAATTTTAAGCCATCAAATTGATTTTATTGTTTGATTTTCCATTTTCTTACATCCTCAGTGAACTGTTTTGTAATGCCTTTCTCCCCCATTGCCTTTCAGATTTTGAGAACATTCAGCTTGAAAGCTATGTCATTTTCCAGTTTTCATTAGTATGTGCAACGCTTGACCATGAGTCAGTTAATGGGGAGTAACTTGTAAAAGGTTGGTTGATTATTTAGGAACTGTCTCTGAATTTGAATATACGTCACGAAATCTAGATTTTTAAAACATAATTGCTAGGCTTTCTGATTTTTCCGTTGATACTTTTCACTTTTTAAGGTGGAGACCAACAATTGTAGGAGTAAAAATTGGTCACCATGTACTGGTTGTGACATTGATTTTAAAGGTGTAGCCACTTTTAAGGTGTCTACTGAAATAACATTTTTCTCTCTTGTAACATAATAGTTTATGACACCTTTTTTTTTCTTTGACAGACAACCTAGACTATTTTCAGTGTATCTAATATATGTCTAATAAGTATCTGTTCATGTCTCTGTGGGTAGGCACAGCCAAAGCAGGAAGCAGTGCTAAGTGTCAGTCTAGTAATAAAGTTCCTGGGGAAAATCTTGACTCCAACAGCAGGGGCTGGGGTTCTCGTCTCTCTTCTGGAATCTGCCCAGGCATTTTTGCTGCTACACTTTAAATCTTGTCAGAAAGGTAAATGCTTAGCTGTCTTAACATGGGTTACAAGTGATCTTTTCACTCTGGAAGTTTTACATGGTTACAATTAAACTTAAAATCTCTCCTCGTTGTGTTTTTGGTCCAGAAGAGGTGCCTTTCTTGAGTGTTTGTTTGCTTAGACATTCATTTTTTAATCAACTACAAAAATGCTGATAAATTCAGTGGGTACTTCTTTGAGGAATTGTTTTTAATGTTAATTATCGTAAGCTCTGTTTTATTTCAAGGGATGAAGTTGGATATATTTAATTTGCTTTTAGGTTGTTTAGTGAGCCGGGGCCCAGGTCATCTTATTATATATGGTTTATATGCCTTTTCAGTGATCTCTTCTTCCCCCATAGAAGACTCCTCCATCTTGAGGAAAAATCTGGGCAGTGAAGACAAGGTTTTCCTTTTCATTCCATCCTCCGCCTTCACTTGGCTGATTTGATCTGTATGAGCTTTTCAGAACCCTAGCCTCATGGTCCTTTGAACGTCTCCATTTAAACGATCTTAGAAATCTGTTTATTTTCAGAAGTTTCTGCTCAATATTTGAAATTTGTCGTCTTAACGTGGATTACAGAACTGTTGAACTTCACAGATTTCATGTCTTTGATCTTTATTTCTGCAACAAAACCTGTTACTTTCCTTCTTTTGGCTGTCGGTTGCTTCCCAGCCTTACTGTTGTTCTCCTGTCTTCCAGCCATTTTTAGATTTCACCAGTTTCTATTCAGCCTAGACTCTTCTAGTGACCATATCATGTGCTCTCACTCTTATAAACTTCTCCTATTCCTACTTTGTCAGTACCTGGCCCTGGAGACAATAAAATATCTGATTTACTTATATTTGCATTCTAGTCTTATTTTGTGGCACAAAGTTGTATATCCCTTTTTTTTTTTTAAGATTTTATTTATTTGAGAGAGAGAATGAGTGAGCGAGTACACATGAGTGGGAGGAGAGGCAGAGGGCGAGGGAGAAGCAGACTCCCCGCTGAGCAGGGAGCACAACTCGGGGTTTGATCCAATGCGCCCGGGATTATGACCTGAGCCAGGGGCTGATGTTTAACTGACTGAGCCACCCAGGGACCCCCAGTCACATATCTTGATGAATTATCTACAGCCCATGATTTCCAAATAGAGAGGATTATTGGAAAAGGAATGGAGACCTGAAGAAATGGAGAAGGGTGAGTAGTTCAGTTTGATGGGCTTAGGAAGAAATGAAGGTTACTAGAAAGGTGAATTAGACCTAGGTCATATCAGAGTCTAAAGGTACCATGCTACAGAGCTTAAACTCTTCCTATACGTAGTAAGGAGTTGTAAAAATTCCAAGTTGATGAACAATATTCCTAGAACTACACTTTCAGAAATAAGATGTTGCCGACAGTGTGGGAGAGTATTGGCGTGTGACGAAGAGTTGAAGGATATCAGACTGGTTTGGAGACTGTTGCGATCGTGCAGTCGTGAAGCATTATGGCTTGGACTGGTGCGCTGGAATAGGAATGAAGAAGTGCTTCTCCTTTACCTGTTCTTCAGTGAACTAGTATCCTGTGTAATGTTTATAATGGTCTGCAACTCTGTAGGAGACCTTCAGAAAAATCTCTGGGCTCTGTAACATGATGACATATCATTTCATCTTTCTCATGGGAGACAGATGAGTTTGCCAACTGGTCTTTCTCATTAAAGCGTGTATCTTTCCATGGATGATCTTATTCTGCATACTGTGAAAAGGGGATGTAATATGTGATGCTTGCACAATTTCTTTGAGAAGTATTTCTTTGTGTAGAAATGATGGCAGCTTGCTCTTCAATTTCTATAAGAGAACGGAAATCGTATTTCCCCTCAGTGCTCCAAATAAGGCAAGACCTTTGAGCCTACATGAAATTAAAAGGATTATAATAATAAATTAAAAGGATTATAATTGAACTGTCACCAGGATCATACAGTCTTCTCAGGGAGGTAATAAAAACATTTGGAAGTATTTTCTGTATTTAAGGCAGCCACTGATCTTGACTACAGAGTCTGGCTAGGACTTGTTAGTGCACCTCTCTGTTGTCCTTATGACCCCAGTGAGCTAGGCCTGTTAACGGTCCTACACTGACTGAGAACTCACAACTTTGAAGGCGGATGGAAGCAGCAAGGATAGAATCAGAATATCCCTTGGCATTGTCTTGGATAGGAAATAAAACTATAGTATAAGTTCTTTTGGCTTGTCTCCTTTCTGTCTTTTGGTATCCTGAAATTTACAACTTATTGTGAAAAAAATATTCTAAAATCTGGGACTGAAGAGAAATTTTTAATTTTGTCAGATACCATAATATTTTTGAGAGTCAAGTGTTTTTTTCCCCAATTTAAGATAATCTGTTGTTTACACCAGTAGACTAAAAGTAGCTAGAACCTTTCAAATGGCAGCCTTGAAAAAGAAAAACAAATTGAAATTATATCCTGACTACTCTGTCTCAAGTTCTTTCCTTCATGACCTTACTTTTACGTTTTTTATCATGTTGAAAATTTTAGGAGGGGGCATAAGTAAATTTTTGTGTTCAGTTAGTCGTCATGGAGCAGAAGTCCAATCATTAATCTTTAACAAAGTGTATGAAGTAAATATTTGCTAATTCAACATGATCTAATTGGAATGAAGTTGATATTTTACAAATTTATTCCTTATTCTTCTTTTGCTACATTCTGTTAAGATTTGTCTATAGTTGCTATATTCTTCCTAGCCTCTTGCCGTGTTAGCTTTTGGTTGGCTGGGAATGAGTTTCCTTTTTTTTTTTTTTTTTTTTGAAGATTTTACTTATTATTTATTTGACAGACAGAGATCACAAGTAGGTAGAAAGGCAAGCAGAGAGAGAGGGGGAAGCAGGCTCCCTGCTGAGCAGAGAGCCCGATGTGGGGCTCGATCCCAGGACCCTGGGATCATGACCTGAGCCAAAGGCAGAGGCTTTAACCCACTGAGCCACCCAGGCGCCCCAGTGAGTTTCCATTTTGGATCACTACAGCTTCTACACAGTATTACCTCCTTTGCTTCATTTATTAGAATCAAAATAGATTTGTGTGAAATCTGTCTCAGTAGTGCAGCTGTTAGTCCATGTGAAAAAAAATTTTTATTAATATATTGAGTCACTTGAGCTTCTATCAAGATAGTCATGTAAATACTGACAGGGCATCTTTTAAATTTTGTTTTTTCACTGGCACTGCCTTGGGTACTTATTCTTTCAACATTTTTTTAGAGACTTGAAATCAAAAAGAAATAAAATGACGTCCTGGTTGTCTACTGGGGGCGATAGTTAATTAGGAATTGGATTTCATTTTCCTAAAAAAGAATCTTTGAGTATCTCTCTTGATTAGGTCTGTATTGCGTAACATTAGGCACTTATTCTGTTGTGGAGTTTAGCATGAAAGAAATACAATTATTCTTGCCATGTGGGTTGTATGGAAATTAAGGTAGTCTATCTGAGTAGGGGAGGGAAAATGAGTTCTGATAGTTTTCAGTATTCCAGAGATTTCATTCTTGTCTCTCTCTCTCTCTCTCTCTCTCTCTCTCTCACACACACACACACACACACACACACACACACACACTCCATCTATCTATCTATCTGTCTATCTGCTTTTGGCCAAAGCTCTTTCCATTCCAGCATTATCATTGGGGTGGGAAGGAATATGAACAGGATGTATGTCTTTACTCCCAACAGCAAATTCAGTGTAGTAGATAGGAAATCTCTGGCACTAAAGAGTCAAGTTCTGGGAAAAAAGGAAATAGCTGTCAGACTGTAGATTTCAGTTAATGAGACAGCGGGAATCAGCATGGTTTAGTGGTTAAACTGATCCCAAAGAACACAACCCATAGTCATAGCTTACTTCCTGTGGGTTTTATATTTATATTTTTATATTTACTTCTAATTTGGTTCCTGTGATGTTTCATACTTTTTTATTTCAGCAATTTTCTGTAGGCCTTTTGCATTTCTACGTGTTTTAGGAAGAAACCACTCTCTGCCTTATCTTAAACTATCTACTTAAGGATGTTTTTATAACAAACAGTCTAAGAAGAAAGTAAAGGCAATGTCTCACTCTGGGGAAAGGGCACACTGTTTTACCATTCACCATGATAAAGACAATGGCTGCCTGTGAGGGCAAAGTTCAAGTGGGCTGCATGCCCATTATAAAAGATTTGGGTTTCCTAAACTCCAGGTCCTTTCTGGTTATGTACCCCACTCTCTGTACAGGTGTCACCTGCCCATTTGGCAGTGAGCCCTGGGAGTTGAGGCTTAGCTGGAAGGAAAGTGAGGATGCTCTGGCTACGGGAAGTGCTGGAGTAACAAAGTGCTTTTCCTTCTGAGTTAGGAGGAGTGCGTTCAAACTGTGCGCCTGGAGTTGTGGCACACTAACTTGTTAGCTTCCCAATAGAGTAAAAGAACCTCTCAGTCTTGGCAGATACAAGATATTAGAACTTTCCAAATATAGAACCAAATGACCCTGAAATGTGGATTCTCTGTAATTATTAATCAGTGACATAATACTAAATTGTTTGTTTTTTCTCAAAATCATGCAGCATTTTTACTGTTAATGTTATACATATGACAGACACAAGGACAATGATTTGAATGCTGCTGGTAGAAATACTCCCCCCAGGGAATATTACGATAGGGTAATTATGAATTGATTTTGTTCATGTTGTCCTTTTAGTTAAGTTTTAAACCCTTCTTCCACAGAGCTCTATTTCTCATTTTCACCCCTTCAGAATGGTATTCCTTTTAAGATTCTTAGCAGACAAAGCAGGAGCATTACAGAAGCTAGGTAAGACTATAAATACAGAGTGTTAGCAGGCCAGGTCTCATTCACAACCCTGTAGGGACTCAAGCAAATGGCAGAAGTGTTCTAATTACAGTGCTTGTCATTTCACTTCTCTGTTCTGTCTTTTCTGTTGGGGCCACTATCCATCACCTCTTTCAGTGGAGTCCATACTGAAGTGACACTTTGCTTAGCATTTTACTGAACATCATGACATTAAAAGAAAAACTCTGTGCTTTATTTTGTTGAATGTATATGAATCTGTGTGTGTATGTGCACATGTGTGTTTGAATTATAAATGCACAGAAACTTGGAATTAATTCTTCAAATCTATACTCAACATCTCTTTTCATGAAGAGAGCTCTTGACAGACAGAAGCATGGAAAATACAGTCCTTTTGCTCTTTGTTTTCTTGGCATTATCACTGACCATGGGCTGTTCACTAACATATTCAAGAAAGCCTGTGAATCAGGTAGCAGGCTAAAGCAATTTTTTGTGTTTTTTTGATTCTGTGCCAATTTCAGTTTTCCTTTAGATCATTAACTTATGGAGTGAAGAACCTCTGCCGTATTTGTCTTTGAAACTCCGCACTAGATACCCATCTGTTCTTATGTCTACAACATAAGAGGGGCTCAGTGACTATTTCGTTATTTGAATTTGTGAAAAAATTGGATTTGAAAAGAAATAAATGGGAACTATTGTCCAGAAGGAATTAAGAGAATGGTTTCCTTCAGGCATAATAATGCCTCTCATTTCAAATATCCAGTTGTATTTTAAAATTAGGCTTTAATGACCTTCTCTTTTATAAACTTTTCATTTCTTATTATAATCGCTCAAATAAATAATTATGGCAAAAACTTACTGAGAGCTTATCAAGTGTCAGGTATTGTTCTCAGCTCTCCTCATATTATACATTGAGCCATAAAAAGCTAACAAAACCATTATTATTATTATTATCTTTGTTGTACAAATGAGGAAATGGGAGACTAGATAACTTCCCAAGGTCACAATCCACAAGGTCAGGACAATACAGAGTCAGAGGAAGATTCTAGACTGATGTCTTAATAGGGCCTCTTAGAGAAGGGGGGATATGCAAGTGCAAATGCTGAAGATGAGCCACAATTTGCCTAGAAGAGGTTGACAAGGAACCAAAAGGCATACTGACTGTTTTGAAACTTAATCTTCTGTTGCAGCAAGCAGAAATTGGGCATTAAAAGCAGTCTTGTTGGGGTGCCTGGGTGGCTCAGTGGGTTAAGCCTCTGCCTTTGGCTCAGGTTGTGATCTCAGGGTCCTGGGGTTGAGCCCTGCATCCGGCTCTCTGCTTGGTGGGGAGCCTGCTTCCCCCTCTCTCTCTGCTTGCCTCTCTGCCTACTTGTGATCTTTCTCTCTGTCAAATAAATAAATAAAATCTTTTTAAAAAATAAAAATAAAATAAAAGCAGTCTTGTTTCTTTATCATTGGCAAGTATTTAGTTTCCAGGTATTCTGGCTGGAACCCATTAAACGTGGATACTGGTGGGGAGGAAAAACACACATTGTACCTGCCCCGTGATTGAACTGTATAGAGACCATGCCACATAACAGGTGTTCAGTAAATACTTTTTTGATGGACAAAAAGTGGTATTAGAATTCTATGAATTATATGCTATCTCATTTTAGAATGATCTATAATTCTAGTTTGCAAACTTTCTCATACCCATCATCACTTGGTAGGAATGTATATCCAGATCTTATGTTACAATATAGTTTTGATTTGGCAGTAAATTTTATCTGTCTTTTGTATGGTATTATGGTCAATTAATAGGTTAGCAAATATTTTTGTGGTGATTTAATTTAGTGACCTTCTAGAATACTCTACATGTGTATAAATAATCAGGCTAAAAAATAAATGGATCAGGATTCAGAAATCCTAGAGCCTGGAGGGAATTTTATAATATTACATGTGAAAATTAACTTTTTAAAAAAAATATCTTTTAAAAAAAGATTTTGTTTATTTATTTGACACAGAGAGAGCAATTATAAGCAGGAGTAGTGGTAGACAGAGGCAGAGGGAGAAGCAGGCTCCTCACTGAGCAAGGATCCTGATGTAAGACTCGATCCCAGGACCCTGGCATCATGACCTGAGCCAAATTCAGATGCTTAGCTGACTGAGCCACCCAGGCATCCTGAAAATTAACTTCTTTAAAATGGAAGTTCTAACTGAGTCTCTGGAGTTTTAGTTTTCATCAATCAGATGGAATTCAGAAATTTTTCAGAATAGAATTGCCTTTTAAGTTTGTTTTTAAAATTTTAAATAAAAATATAAAATTGATAGAAACGTATTTTACATCATCCATAGAGCCACTTAAACTTCTTACTGAGAGAGGACTTAACAGTTGCCCTTTGCCTTATCTGAGTTTCTCAGCCTCCACACTACTGACATTGTGGATACTGCCAACTAGATGCTAGTCCTCCCTCTTCCCACTTGACAACCAAAACTGCCTCCAGATGTTGCCAGGTATCCCCTGGGGGGCAAGATTGCCCCAGTGGAGATCCACCACGCATTGGTGTCTAAGAACACGTTTAAGCGAACTGGTACTTAAAATGTGGGTGATATGAAAAGAATAGAGGTAGAACTTAATACATAAATGATGCATCACAGACCAGGTAAGGCCAAATGGCATCACGTGAGAACTTAAGGCTTCACAATAGTTTTAACAGAAAAGGTCTTAGAACTCTTGAATTATAAGATATCAGATGATAGTGTAGGCCTTCAGAATGAAGGTGACCATACCTGTATGGAGGCAGTTAGATACCATATTTACGTTTAGTTCCTACATACGAGCATCAGCTATCACACTAAATTAATGTTGTTAATTTGAATTTTATTACTTTTTAAATTTTGTTTAACATTGTTAAACATTGGTAAATTTGTTTTGATTGTAGAATCAAAGCTCTAAGCATAAGCTCTGAGCATAAGGAGTTTATACTTAGTTTTGTGTTTATACATATTTAACAAACAATAATAAAAATAATTTGTCAACCCCAAAAATCCTCAAAAAAGACTTTTTTTTTTTTTTTTTTTTTTTTTACATTGAAAGGGATAGGTACATTTCTAAGTTTGAGGAATGGGATTTGGGGTGTCAGAGGCTGAGTGAGGGGAGGGGCCATGGGCCAATGGGAGGAATACGTTGTTGAGAAAGATGGGGAAATCTCTAGACTTAGATGCTGGACTTGTGCTGCATCGTTTTAATGTGTGCCAAGTACACAGACCTAAAAATCAATGTTCTCTTTTTATAACTAGCTCACAAAATCACAGAGACTACCGAGTTATTTTATAGTCTTCCTTTTGACAAAATTAAAAAAGTTTATAAACACTCTTGTGCTGTGTGTAAACTACCATGTGGAAAGCATGCTTAGCCAAGTGAGTTAATTTCGGTTTCAGTCAGAACTGACAAAACCCCTACAATCAGGGTTGGAATCAGGAATGTTTTCAGGTGATTTTGACAACTTATTATGTCACACTGAACAAACAGTATATAATCCCGGTGATTTTACAGCAGTGGAATGGCCTCACGGGCTGCCAGAACATGCTCTTTACCTGATATGCTCCCATTCACGTCTTCTGTTGTTACCTTACTCCTCTGTCTGACCCCTCTGCTCAAAGAATCCTTGAGACTCCACTGCTCTATAAACCAAAGGAGCTGAAAACACTCCCCCTTCTAACCATGCCCCTTTGCCTCTTTCTCCTTTTATTCTTGTCCCTTGAAGGGTGTTTTGGAGTGATGGTCAGTAAAGTAAAAGCATGAAATTGATCTTAACTGGTCATGGTTTCACTGGTTGAAGTGGAAGCACCTGACCCTTCCTGCTGTATCCATTTCTCTCCATTCCCAGAGTGCAAATGTTCCTGGAATAATTGATTCCTCCAGCTCCAGGATGGCTGGAGATTATATTCTGCCCTGGATCCAGAGCAAGGGAATGGGGAAAAGTCATTAGGGATTGGAAGGCATTTCTTAGCTTTCTGGAAGGAAGGTAATTCCTTTTAAACTACACACCATGGAAATAGGTGATTGCCCCTTCTCCCATCATCCAGCAATGGCCTGGACATCTACCTTGCTATAGATAGCCAGGCAAGAGACTCTCAGTGTTAATATAAGCTCTGATCAATCAACACTGGCTTGAAAGTTAAAAAGAAAGACCCTTGGAAGAGAGAGTAAGGGCTTTCTGAGGAAAGAGTTTGAAGAGTATTTGCAGTGGGAACCTTGTTCTTTGCCATTTAGGGAGAAGTGGGTCTTCAAATGTATCATATGTCTCCATGGAATTTGGAGGCATTTGAAGATTTGTGGTTCTCTTGCATTTCTAAAAAGACACTGTAAAAATCCAAGCAGTAAATTAGATAAAAAATTCACTACATCATTAGGATGACCCTCGGCTAATTAGGATAATTCCTTTCTTCAAAAGTTAGATAATTCAGATTACATTTTAGAGGAACATTTTGGAAATTAACATTCCTTTGTACTTAATATGACATAATTTTCACCGTCTTAATTTTTAAAAGTTTATACAGGAAGTTTTATCTGTCACTGTGTAATTTCTAATTTGCAGCATTTATGCTTTGAGGTCCTGCTATTTGGAAAGAGAAATCCTTCACATTGTTGTGATTTTGAATCAAACTTCTGTTATAACTGAGCAATGTCATTTGATAGAAAAATGTAAGTGACTGTTTCATAATGTCATACTCGGTGAAGTAAGTAAAAATGTAGGCCTGTTTCTGGCAGCCACAGCTCTCTTGTAAGCTCCCAACACATTTGATGGGTGTAGCTTGTACTGAGCTTGTTCAAGATACAGGAAGGATCCCCAAAGAAACAGGAATAGAGACTTTAACCTTCTAAAAGTTCGTAAGCTCATTGAAAGCAGTTGTCTGGATGTCTTCTGGATTATCTTTGTAAAAGGAAACAAGGTTTCATTTCTTTTAAAAGGCCACTCTTGGGACGCCGGTGTGGCTCAGTTGGTTAGGCAGCTGCCTTCAGCTCAGGTCATGATCCCAGCGTCCTTAGTCCCACATCGGGCTCCTTGCTCGGCAGGGAGCCTGTTTCTCCCTCAGCCTCTGCCTGCCACTCTGTCTGCCTGTGCTCGTGTGCTCTCTCTCTCTAACAAATGAATTAATAAAATCTTAAAAAAAATAATAAAATAAAAGGCCACTCTTGGGATTTCTGGGTGGCTCAGAGTGTTAACCCTCTGACTTCAGCTCAGGTTATGGTCCAAGGGTCCTGGGATTGAGACCTGCATCGGGCTCTCTGCTCATCAGGGAGGCTGCTTCCCTCCCCTCTCTTTCTGCCTGCCTCTCAGCCTACTTGTGATCTCTGTCTGTCAAATAAATAAATAAAATCTTAAAAAAATAAATAAATAAAAGGCCGCTCTTCTGGGAGTTGCACAAATATGCTTTATACCTTGACATATTTTTCAGGACTCTAAGTGTCTAAAACCAAGTTTATCTGAAAGTTTATGAAACAAATGCTCTCACAATTATTTTATTTATTGTTTCTTGAACTTGCATATATATTATCAAAGAGTAGGCTGTCATGGTTATTTTAAAATGGCATTTTTAAATTCACTTACATTATGAGTAAAACTGGTTCTATGTGGATTAGAAAAAGGTTAAATGATGTACAAATCACTCCTTTGAAAATCATTATTTTGTATTTTGAAAAGAAAGAATTCCAAATGGAATACTTTCAGATATGTACTCTTATTATTCTTCATTATTGAGAAAGAAGTCGTTCCTAAGAAGATGATGCTGGTGACTCTGGGCACTGGAAGCTGGTACTTCAGGAAATAGAGGGAAAAAAATACTTTTCAAACCTTAAATCTAGAGTAAAGAGCCATCGATCGAAGCAGAGGACAGTCATCAGTCACGGAGAATCTGGACTCCTCCTCCCCCGTCGTTGGTTCTGGAGCCCTTAAACACGTTTTCTTTTTTCACTGCTACTGATATTCTTATGCATATTTTCCAAATACAAACTAAAGTGCCTTGTTCTACTCCATCTATACACGAGAGAGGAATACCTAAGAAATGTGGTAGTATATTCCATAGCTGAGTTGTGAGACCTATACTTCCTTTTCCCTCCATTCCTCTGCACTGTTTTTTTGTTTGTTTGTTTGTTTGTTTGTTTCCCCTTTCTCCTTATTCTTTCTCCTATCAGTACCAGAATTAGTTTTGTGTGTAAAGGAGGGCAGACAGTGCCTCCGATGCTAATGGAGTTTAATTTCTAGCTGAAACATTTCTTACGAATGCTTAAAACATTAAAGAGAGATCTAAATAATTTCAGCCGGAGAGGGAGTTACATCTTTCCTGAACTTGGCATTCATTCATTCAACAACTATTTTCTGTATGCCTGTGATGTGCAGGGCACATTGCACAAATCCATATATTAATTGGAAATTGTCCATGCCTACCTGTAGGAGGAATAAATAATTAATTCAGATTAGAATTATGTAAAAATATCATGAGCCTATTTGTAGTGCCAGGAATTCTCCCTGGAAGATACATGGTACTTGAGTTGGATCTAATAAACAAAAACAACAACAACAGAACATCTTACCCTGTAAGAATAGAAGAAAGGACATCCCAAGAAGAAAGAAGAGTGAGTTCAAATGCAGAGAGATAATATTTTGGGAAATACCAAGAAGCGTGGTAGATGATATATTTAAACTTTTTTTTAGCTCAAAGCACAGCTTATCACTGACTTTCTCCACTCTTAGCAAACCATCTTCCTTTCTTAGGAAACCATCCCAGCTTTCTCTAGTCACTCCAGACTGAGGACCTGGTACAGCTTTGCCCAGACTCTGGTCTATTCCTGACTAGAGTAAAAAGCTTTATTGACTACTTGGGTGCCAGGAATGGGTAACCCTGGGATCAGTCCTGTTAATGTAGATCTAGGGCAGCTATGCCAAGATAAGCCGTGATGATCAGGAGGGCCCTGAGCTACAGAACACCTCTACCTTCTTCTTTGGTCCCTTGTGCTGAACTTCATTCAGTCCATGTGGTCACTAATATTCTGTGGTCCTCTGGCCACGAGGCCAGTTTGTAGCATCTTTGTTTCTGGCTGGCCTGCTATTATGAAGAGGTTGATTTTTCTGTAAGGACAACACAACCGCTCACGTAAAAGTGTGGTTCCTGCTAGCTGTTCTGCTCATGTGCGTTTTTCCCTGGAGTAAACTTTTTTGATGTTGAGCCTTGACATCAAAATGATGTCAAGGCTCAACATCAAATGCATCAAATGATGCAGCTTCATTTTGATACTGACATAGACTATCAGCATCTCCTCCCTCTACTTGGAGACCAGTTCTAGACTCAGACAGCCTCTCAGTGAAACAATTAGGCTCTTTGGATAAAAATGACAGGAACTTATTTGAGTTAGTGTAAGAATGAGACGAAGACATATTTATCAGAAGAATACAGCTGTATCTCACACATAGACAAAAAGCTATAGGAACAGGTCTGAGAAAAAGCAGTTTTGAGGCTAGATGCTGTAGAACTGATGGCTTGTTTGTTCAAGATATCACCATAATTGGAATGAATCAGGTGCATATCTTTTTTATCCTTGCAGTCCTGAGCTCTATTCCTTAGAGAGTGAAATTCTTGAGAGTTGATTTGTGTGTTGATTTGTCTAGATTGGTCTGTGTCTTCCCCTTTGGCCAGATTAAGGCAGGTAACCCCACCCTGCTTTTTAAAAAAAGATTATTTATTTTAGAGAGATAGAGTACATGAGCCAGGGGAGGGGAAGAAGGAGAAGGAGAGGGAGAAAGAGAATCTCAAGCAAACTCTAAGCTGAGTGTGAGCCTGACCTGGGGTTCAATCTCATGACCCTGAGATTGTGAGAGGAAATCAGGAGTCCAACACTCAACTGACTGAGCTGCCCAGGCACCCTGAGGCCGGTCTCCCTAACTGGCATCCAACAAGGTCACACAGAGTGGGAAGAAAATAACCCTCCAAACTAAATAGTAGTGCTGCATACCAAAGAAGTTGGAATGGATACTGGCCAACCAAAACCAAGACTATCAACTATACTTGGCTTCTCTGTTTGAATCTGGTCCAAGTTATCATTTCCTCCTCACTGGTCAATGCTATTTGGGTGCATTATACATTGAGGTCAACCCCCCTGATTTATGTCAATACTGGAATCTCTAACATTACTTTTTATTTTATGAGGTCTATTCTTGGAGGACTCTCTTGGTCACACTTGGTTTTGTTGCCTAACATAATCAGAATCCCAAATTCTGTAGCCAAGGCACCACACTTTATTTTTTGGACTTGAGAGGAACAATAGATATATTTATCTATAGATACAAAACTGCAGTCACATTTTAAAAGTCTTAATATCTTAAACACAATAATAAGATTTCCTGAGTCTCTAAATTTAGATTGGGTTAAAATTAATTATAAATAATTTTGGTAATGCTTACTAAAGCCTGATAACTGAAGAGAGTAATTTCAATACAAGTTATATCTGTGACTATTGTAGCTCAGTATTTTTTGTAATCATGAATTATTAATACGATTTGATATTTCTTATTGACTTTAAAATTCAATACATTTTTGGGACACCTGGGTGGCTCAGTCGTCTAAGGGTCCAACTCTGATTTCGGCTCAGGTTATGGTCTAAGTGTTCTGAGATGGAGCCCCACTACAGGTCCTACACTCCCCAGAGAGTCTGCTTGAGATTCTCTTACTCTCCTTCCACACCTCCCCCTGCTCTCTCTCTCTCACTCTTTCTCAAAAAAAAAAAAAGATCTTTAAAATTCTGTACATATTTTCAAAAATTCTCCTCAACAATGCTATTGTAACAGTTTCAATGAAGCAGTCCTTGTTAAAAAGAGAACTGCCCTAAGCAGTTCTCATTCTTCTCAACCTGATCAGCCATGAATTTATTTATTCTTTGGTTTCACTTGAATAAAAGATGACTGGTTAATATATTAGGACAAGATGATATTTAAAGACATTTTCTTTTCTTTTTATTTTTTAAAAAGATTGTATTTATTTATTTGACAGATAGAGATCACAAGTAGGCAGAGAGGCAGGCAGAGAAAGGGGGGGAAGCAGCCCAGGACCCTGGGATCATGACCTGAGCCGAAGGCAAAGGCTTTAACCCACTGAGCCACCCAGGCACCCCAAGATGTTTTCAATTAAAATAGTCTAATGATTCTCTGACTTTTTAATATATTATTTGGCTATATTTTCACCCATTGTGAAGAGCATCTTGCTACACATATGAGAATATTTAACTAGATAAATTATAGCCAACTCTGTCACTTAATTTGGTTCAAATGTGATGCTGATTAGGTCCAAATGATTGATTTTAATGTTATGTTAAACCAGGCATTTTTTCAGAGACCTTATTTCTTCTTTGATCATTCTCCAATTATATATCTCCTCTCAACCACTTTCTAGGTTCTGATGTGTGCTCCCTGATGCAAGAGAGAATGAGCATTAGGTGGTGAGCAGCTCAGTATAACCCACAACCGTAACTTGGAGCTGTTTCCCCCTCTAATAGTCCCGCGGTGTCATCTCAGCGGTTGGACACAAGTAGGATGGTAGACATGCCAGATGATAAGAACCTTAACAGAAAGTCATGGTAATAACAAAAAGACATTTTCAATTTCTTTTTTTATGTTAACTATTATTTGCAACAGTAATCATCTGGTTTTTTACCAGACCTCAGCTTCCTCTTCAATATATTTCAGAAATACTCCATGAGGACAAGAAAAAATGTGGAACTGTCTTGGGTTAAAGGACAGTGCATGTACCATTGTAGGGAGGTAGGAGGTGAAAGAGGCCCCTGATTTTAAATATAATAATTTTTTATGACTCTACTTCCTAGAAAGCAATGGAGCATTCTTAATTTGGGCTCAGCTCCATTGCTTTCCATCAAGAACTCTGAATGTAAATGCACTGGATCAATCTGGATTTAGTTGAAAGTGATACACTAATATGCAGAATTTTTCTGTCAAATTTTTGCTGCCAATGAATCAGCTCAGAATAGAATGCACTATTGATTTTAATAAAAAAGTTATTAAGTGCATAGTGAGAGTATATGAAAGTTTACTTTTTGAAAAATATTAATGTAACCAAGCAACCAAAATACTAACATTTGAAATTATTTAAAGATATATATTAGGAAGTATCTCAACATATGGTTTATTGAAAAAAACATGACTCTCTTGCCAGTGCAGCATAGTATGGAGATGTGTTTTCACAGAAAGAAAGAAATCTGAGATTGCCACTAAAGCAATAGATTCAAGGAAAGTCCTTATGAAATCTGCAAATCCATATTAAATGCATATTATAGGTGAACATTGTGTTAACAGACATTTTATTTTCATTTTTTAAAAGATTTTATTTATTTATTTGACACAGAGAGAGCGATCACAAGTAGGCAGAGAGGCAGGCAGAGAGGCAGGCAGAGAGAGAGGAGGAAGCAGGCTCCCTGCTGAGCAGAGAGCCCGACGTGGGGCCCAATCCCAGGATCCTGGAATCATGAACTGAGCCGAAGGCAGAGGCTTTAACCCACTGAGCCACCCAGGCACCCCTGCGTTAACAGACGTTTTAACAGTAGGGATGGGGACATAATAAAATATATCATGGAGTTCTCAAATAATTGTCCTAGAGGATTCTGTTATTCCTTGAGGGTAGGTGGCACCTAAGGATTTTGAAACACCACCTTACCCACCCACTTGTCATTTTGAGGTCCTTGAAGTCTTTAGGTGGGTCAATGTATAAGCACAGTAGGAGATAACATTTTTTTTTTAAAAGAGCTATAGCGAGGGGCTGGCTGTCCACGCAGCCAAACTGTACATAACCTTGGAATTCCACATGTGACTCCTGCAACCCTTCTTAGTGACACATTCAGCCTCTACAACTAAGCAATTCAAAACACCTAACTTAGTGATACACGAAGTTCAGAGGGCAACTGTAGGCCCTGCTACCAAACCTGAGAAAATCAGTTGGCAGTCCCCTAAAACCAGTACTCGTGGAAGCTGAAGTTTCATAAAATGAATGACAAATGGAAGAATACAACTTACTATAAAAGAATATTTTCTTTCATTGAAAGTTTAACCCTTTAATATATTTTCCAAAGATTGCTTATTCAAGATACTGCATTAAAAAACTCTAGCAAAAACTGTAGACAGTTTGGAAATGTTTTGCTAACACTAAGAAAAGGAAAAAAAAAAACCCACATATTTTGGAAAAGAATTTGGAACATATTCCTGTATGTTACTTTCAACATTTTGGAGTGTGAGTAATGTAATCCAGTTGTGATTAATGTGAAAAATGTAGAATGAAAGATAATCCAAATGAGCTCATATAGTATACATGTAATAAATCCTCCACTCTGAAAATAAAAAAGGAGGTTTTTACATTTATTAACATTAAAAAATATTGGGATTCCTCCCTCCAAGGTAAATTCTAAATTCATATTTAAAGACTATGGATTTGAAATATAAGGTTTTTAGTTAGCTGGGAATGTCTTGATTTGCCCTCAACTTACAGAGGTGGAATAAAACCAAGTAAAAGATGGTCTAGTATAATCATTACTAACTCTGATGGTTACGGAGAGATTCAGGAAAATGTTGAAAATTGAGCTGAAGCTTCAAGAATTCAGAAATTGAATTAGAAAAATAAAGGTGATGGGGGAGTATGTTGATTTATTTTCTGAAATTTTTTGTGTAAATTTGTGAAAAACTTTTGTTTTAGTTAACTGGGTTTTGAGTTGAGTGTATCTGTAGTCACAAGGGTGGCTGAAAATAATGTACTATCAAATTTCCCAAACAGGGGTGTCTGGGTGGCTCAGTGGGTTAAGGCTCTGCCTTCGGCTCAGGTCATGATCTCAGGGTCCTGGGATTAAGCCCCGCATCACATCGGGCTCTCTGCTCAGCAGGAAGACTACTTCCCCCTCTCTCTGCCTGCCTGTCAAGTAAATAAATAAAATCTTTAAAAAGAAATTCCCAAACAGCCAAATGTAATTTTTAAAATTCCAGTATAATTAACATGCAGTGTTATATTAGTTTCACATGTGCTATACAACAATTCAACAATTCTATACATTACTCAGTACTTATGAAGATGAGCGTACTCTTAATATCCTTCTCCTATTTCACCCATTTCCACATCTACCTCCCCTCTAACAATCACAAGTTTGTTCTTTATATTTAAGAGTTTATTTTATTTTTTGTTTTTCTTTTTTCCCTTGTTCACATTTCTTTTTTAGATCTATTCATAAATTTTTACTTTAACTCTGATTAATTGGCATACAGTGTTATATTAGTTTTAGGCGCCTTATAGTGACTCGGCACTTCCATACATGCCTAGTGTTCATCATGACAAATGCACTCCTGAATCTCCACCACATGTTTCATCCATCTCCCATCCACCTTCCCTCTGGGGACCGTCAGTTTGTTCTCTACAGTTAAGAATCTATTTCCTGGTTTCTATCTCTTTTCTTTTCCCTCTGCTCATTTGTTTTGTTCCTTAAGTTCCATATATGAGAGAAATCATATGGTATTTGTCTTTCTGTGACAGGCTTATTTTCTCAGCATTATACTCTCTAGCTCCATTCATGTTACTTCAATGACAAGATCTCATTATTTTTTATGACTGAATAGTATTCCACTGTACACATATGCCATTTCTTTATCCATTCCCCTATGGATAGACAACTTGGGTTGCTTCCATGTCTTGGCTATTGTAAATAATGCTGCTATAAACATAACAGTGCATATATCTTTTTGCATTCATGTTTTCATTTTCTTTGGGTAAATACCAATAGTGGAATTACTGCATCACATGATAACTCTTTTTTTTTAATTTTTTGAGGAAATTCCATACTGTTTTTCACAGTGACTAGACAACTTTGCATTTGCATCAAGAGTGCAAACCCTGGGGCTCCTGTGTGGCTCAGTTGGTTAAGCAGCTGCCTTCGGCTTAGGTCACGATCCCAGGGTCCTGGGATCGAGCCCCATGTCGGGCTCTCTGCTCAGTAGAGAGCCCGTTTCTCCCTCTCCTTCTGCCTGCCTCTCTGCCTACTTGTGTTCTGTCAAATAAATAAATAAAATCTTAAAAAAAGAGTGCAAACCTAAAAAGAGGGTTCCTTTTTTCCCAAATCCTCACCAACACTTGTTTTTGTGTTTTGAATTTAGCCATTCTGACAGGTGTGAGGTGATACATCATTGTGGCATTATTTGTATTCCTCTGTTGATGAGTGATGCTGAGCATATTTTCATGTTTGTTGGCCGTCTGCATGTCTTCTTTGGAAAATATCTATTCAGATCCTCTGCCCATTTCTTAATTGGATTTTTTGTGTTTTTGGCATGGAGTTATACAAGTTCTTTGTATATTTTGGATATTAACTCTTTATCAGATATATCACTTGCAAATATCTATTCTGTAGGTGGTCTTTTTGTTTTGTTGATGGTTTCCTTCTCTGTGCAGAAATGTTTTATTTTGGTGTGGTCCCAGTGATTTAGTTTTCCTTTTGTTTCCCTTGCCAAAAGGGACATACCTAGAAAAATGTTTCTACTGCTGATGTCAAAGAAATTACTGCCTATGTTTTCTTCTAGGAACTTTATGGCTTAAAGTCTCACATTTAGGTTTCTAATCCATCTTAAGAGTTTTTTGGGGGTATTGTATGAAAAAGTGCCCAGTTTCTTCTTCTTCTTCTTTTTATTTGCATATTGCTGTCCAGTTTTCTTAACACCATTTGTGATTGTTCCCTACCCCTGTTGGATATTCATTCCTACTTTGTTGAGGATTAATTGATCATATAATTGTTTGCTTTGTTCTTCTTTCTCAAAATTGCTTTGGCTATTCAGGGCCTTCTGTGGTTCCATACAAATTCTAGTACCATTTATTCTACTTTTGTGAAAAATGCTGTTGGTATTTTGCTAATGATTGCATTGTTAACTGTGGATTGCTTTGGGTAGTATAGACTTTTTAATAATATCTATTCTCTCAGTCCATTGGCATGGACTATCTTTCCTTCTGTTTCTGTCATCTTAAGTTAACTTTCATCAGTGTTTTACAATTTTCAAAGTACATGTCTTTCACTTCCTTGATTAGATTTATTTTTAGGTATTTTACTCTTTTTGGTGTCCCATTGAAAATGGGACTGTTGGGGTGCCTGGGTGGCTCAGTGGGTTAAAGCCTCTACCTTTGGCTTAGGTCATGATCCCAGGGTCCTGGGATCGAGCCCCGCATTGGGCTCTCTGCTTGGCCAGGAGCCTGCTTCCCTTCCTCTCTCTCTGCCTGTCTCTCTGCCTACTTTGATCTCTGTCTGTCAAATAAATAAATAAAATAAAATAAAATAAAAAGAAAATGGGACTGTTTTCTTGATATCTCTTTTTGCTATTCCATTATTAGTATATAGAAATGAAATGCAGCAGATTTCTATGGATTAATTTTTTATTCTGTGACTTTACTTAATTCATTTGCCAGCTCTAGTAGTTTTTTGGTCAAGTCTTTAGGATTTTCTATATATAGTATAATATCATCTGCACATAGTGAAACTTTTAGTTCTTCCTTACCAGTTTAGATGCCTTTTATTTCTTTTTGTTGTCTGATTGCTATGACTAGGACTTCCAGTACTACGTGGAATCAAAGTGGTGAGAGTGGACGTCCTTGTCTTGTTCCTGATGTTAGAGAAATAGCTGTCAGTTTTTCACAATTAAGTCTGATGTTAGCTGTGGGTTTTCATATAAGGCCCTTATATTGAAGTATGTTCTCTCTAAACCTACTTTATTGAGGGCTTTTATCTTGAGTGGATGTTGTATTTTGTCAAACGCTTTTTCTACATCTCTTAAAATGATCATGTCGTTTTTATCCTTTCTCTTATAAATGTGATGTATAACATTGATTGATTTGTTAATATTGAACCATCCTTATGTCCCTGGAATAAATCCCACTTGATTGTTGTAAACGAGTTTTTAAAATGTATTGTTAGATTCAGTTTGCTAATATTTTGTCGAGGATTTTTGCATCTATGTTCATCAGAGATACTGTGCTGTATTCTCTCTCTCTCTCTCTCTCTCTTTCTTTCTTTTTTTGGTGTGTATCTGGTTTTGGTATCAGGATAATGCTGGCCTAATAGAGTGCATTTGGAATAGAGTGAATTTTCCTTTGTTTTCTATTTATTGAAGTAGTTCGAGAAGAATTGGTGTAAACTCTTCACATGTTTGGTATAATTCAACTGTGAAGCCATCTTGTCCAGAACTTTCGCCTAGGAATTTTTTGATTACTGACTCAATTTAATTGGTTTGTTCAAATTTTATATTTATTCCTGATTCAATTTTGGGAGGTTATATGTTTCTAGGAATTTATTCATTTTTCCTAAGTTGTCCAATTTGTTGGCATGTAATTTTTTATAATATTCTCCTATAATTCTTTGTATGTCTATGGTATTATTTCTTCTCTTTTATTTCTAATTTTATTTATTTGAGTTCCTTTTTATTTTTGCAAGACTGGTAAAGGTTTGTCAGTTTTGTTGATCTTCTCAAGAAACTAGTTCCTCATTTTATTGATTTATTTTTATTTTTCAGTCTCTCCTTCATTTGTTTCAATGTTAATCTTTATTGTTTTCTTCCTTCTACTGGTTTTGAGCTTTGTTTATTCGTCTTTTTCTAGTTCCTTTCAGTGTAAGCTTTGGTTATTTACTTGAGATTTTTCCTGCTTCTTAAAGTAGGTTTGTATTCCTAAAAACTTCCCTCTTAGAACAGCTTTTGCTGCATCCAAATATTTTGGACAATTGTATTTTTATTTTCATACGTCTCATGTAGTTTTTAATTTTTTCTTTGATTTTGATTTCTTGGTTGACCCATTCATTGTTTAGTAGCATATTATTTAACCTCCCTGTATTTGTGTTCTTTCCAGATGTTTCTTTGTGTATATGTGTTTGGTTTTTAGTTTCATACCATTGTAGTCAGAAAAGATGCATGATATGATTACAACCTTTTTGAATTTGTTGAGACTTGTTTTGTGGCCTAACATGCAGTCTATTCTGGAAAATGTTCCATGTGCCCTTTAAAAGAATGTGTATCCTACTGTTTTGGTATGGATGTTCTGAATGTATCTGTTCTGAATATATCTGTTATGTCCATCTGGTTTAATGTGTCATTCAAAGCCACTGTTTCCTTATTGATTTTCTCTCTGGATTAAAGGTCCATTGATGTGAGTGGGGTGTTAATGTTCACTACTATTATTGTATTGCTATCAATTTCTTCCTTTAATGTCTGTTTCTTGTCTCTTTATGTATTAGGGTGTTCCAACGTCAGGTGCATATTTATAATTATTATATGTTCTTGTTGGATTGTAACCTTTATGATTATGTAGTGTTCTTCTTTATGTCTTGTAATTGTTCATTTTAAAGTCTGTTTTGTCCAGTATAAGTACTGCTGCCTAGTTTTCATTTTATTTCCATCTGCATGATGAATGTTTTTCTATACCCTCACTTTTCATCAGTATGTGTCTTTAGATTTGAAATAAGTCTCTTGTAAGCAGCATATAGATGGGTCTTCTTTTTTATGTATTCCATTACCCTGTGTCTTCTGATGGAGCATGTAGTCCATTAATATTCAATGTCATTATTGATTGGTACATACTGACTGCCATTTTTTTCTACTTCTTTTTTTTTATTGTGTTTTTGTATTTCTTTTCTCTCCCTTCTCTTACTTTCTTCCCTTATGGTTTGATGACTTTCTTTAGAGATATGCTTGGATTCCTTTCTCTATTTTTTGTATATCTCTTAAAGGTTTTTGATTTATGGTTGCCATTAGGTGTATATATGACATCTTATGCATATAGCTGTCTATATGAGGATGATGGTCACTTAAGTCTAAACCCATTCTATTTTTTTTAAGATTTATTTATTTATTTGAGAGAGAAAAAGAGAGAGAGCAGGAATGAGGGGTAGAGAGAGAGGGAGAGAATGTAAGTGGACTCCATGCAAAGCACAGAGTCGTATGCAGGGCTCGATCTCATGACCATGAGATCATGACCTGAAAGGAAGAGTCAGTTGCTTAACTGAGTGAGCCACCCAGGTGCCCCAAGTCTGAACCCATTCTAAAAGCATTTAATTTCTACTTGCCTTCTCACCACATTTTATGTATATGATGTCATACCTTATATCCTTTTATTTTCTGGATCCCTCGACTGATTTTTATAGATATAATTGATTTAATGACATTTAGCTTTAATCTGTACTTGTTTTATAAGTGATTAATGTACTTA
>NW_019154103.1:39656128-39718007 GCF_002288905.1 Enhydra lutris kenyoni
AAAAAATTTTTAATAAAGGTATTGTTAAGATAAGCTAGTTAAGAAACATTAAAAGAGGGAAGAGGAAAAGTTTAAAAAATTAGAATAAGAAAAAAATAAAATTAAAAAAATTAATATAACTTTGCAAGATTAAAGGATCATGGGGAGAAAGCCATTAATTCCATGCATTGCTTTTCCATAGCTCTGAAGTTCCGCAGTTCTCGTTAATGGGTGAACTTGGTCTTGGCTGGTTGTCTTTGCTGATCTTCTGTAGGAGGAGCCTGTTGCCTTGATTCTCAAATGTCTTTGCTGGAGGCAGAATTGTGCCGCCCTTCCCAGGGGCCGGGCTAACTAATCTGCTGGAGTTCACTCTCAGGAGCTTTTGCTCCCTGAACATTTTCCTTATAGCTTTGGAGGACAGGAATGAAATTGGCAAACTCCCAATCTCTGGCCTGGAGAAGCTGAGAGCTCAGGACCCCACTTCTCAGTAAGCCCTCAGAAAAAAGCAGTCAATCCCTTCCATCTCTCTGATCTCCAGCCCCACTCTGGACTTACCCAGCCCATGTCCGAGCCTTTCTTTCTGGCGCACGGCCCCCTTTGCAGTCTCCAAACCAAGCAGATCCCTGCCATGCTGCACCTCTAGAGGAAGGTGAGTCTCCCTGGATCTGCCACTTTACCACTTGTGGGGTTCCTGCTCAAAGAGCAGTGACCCGACTGTGGCTCAGATCATGGTTTAAGGTAACCCCAAGCTGAGAGCCCCCTCCTTGGCTCCGCCTCTGCAGCCAGCTTCCCCACTCCAATCCCTGGGAGCTCTGCCACACTCAGACACCCCCAGTCTTTCTGTGACCTCACAGATCCTGAGACCACACTGTCCCCATGAGGGCACGGCCCCCACTGAGCCTCTGGAGCAATGTCCCTCAGTGGAGCAGACTTGTAAAAGTTCCCATTTTGTGCTCCACTGCTTCACTGCTTGCTGGAGCTGGCCCCTACCCCCACAGTCTGTCTTCCCATCCCTTCCACTTCACTTCTCCACATGTCCTACCTTTCAGAAAGGGGTCGATTTTCTGTTCCTAGAATTGCTGCTCTTCTTCTCTTCTATCTCCTGTTGAGTTTGTAGGTGTTCAGAGTGGTTTGATAACTATCTAGCTGAACTCCTGCAACCTGATGTCATTTCAGTCCCCTAGTCCTCTGCCATCTTTCACCTCTGTTCCCCCCAGTCCCGCTCTTTAAAAAATAAACAGTTATCTTATAAAAAATTATGAAAGTAATCTTAACATTTTATTCTAAAAAAGCAATTGTTTTCAATCCTTTTAGCTTTTTTTGGGTACTTGCTGCCATATGTTGGGATAATAGCTTTTGCAGATCTTTATAAAATTTTAGGTTAATAGATAAATTAACTCATCCATGTTTGATCATCCATTATTTATAATATTTGCTTAAACCTTTTATGTGTGCATATGCATGCACAAAATTCCCAGTTATTTTTAGTTTCATTTTTGAAAATTAAATTCTCTAATCTTTTGCTTTGAAGGCTTGATTTGACTAAATCAGGATTATTTACTTTATTACAGCTCCATAATTTTTCTTCCCTAAGAAGACATGTAATTATTACCATTACATGTCTTCTGTTTACAACTTCTTTTTTCTGGCATTTTTTTCCATTTCTAGTTCCGGAATTCTTGTGTGACTATTCAACAGAACTAAAAATCTCTCTGAATGCCACTCTTGACATATTCAGAAACATCAGATGAACAGCTTCATGTTTTCCTTTGAGGCATTCCAACTACAGTCCTTCCTTTCTGAGAAACAATCTGGAATAGTTACTTGCCATATCTGCATGAATATACTCATGGGATATATTTTCAGTGCTCTTATTGCAAGTGAGGCTTGATGGATCCCAGGTCTGTCTGTCTTTGGGTCTATTCTATTGCTTTAGTGGAGTAAAACTTCCAGGAATTTTCTAAGAGAGTGTTTGGAGAACTTCAAAGTCTGCAAATGCCTTTATTACTTGTGTTTCACTGAGGGTTTGGCTTGTAAAATGTTTTAGAGCAAAGCATAGAAGTTTGGCTGGAACTTCTGGGACTCTAGGCGGGACTTGCTAGCTCATGGCTTGACCGTGGGGTAAATGAGAGAGTACTGGCCATTTTCAGTTTCACATCTGTAGGGATTTCTGTTGGTGTCATTTCACTTCTCGAGGGGGGTGGGGAAAAAAAAAACACACCTTAAAATTTCCAGCTTGGGAAAATGTGTACTTACCAGAATATTCTTGAAGCCAAATTATTGAAAGAGAAGAAGAACAATTCTGTCTGAAGTAGTTCAATCAATTTCCCCATTTTCATAATGTATGTTTCCCTTCCTATTCGTCCTATTTTTGGTTTTTCTATGTTGAAGCCAGCTAGGGTGTTCTCCAACAGTGGTTCTTAAATATTAGCATGCATCACAAACACGCCAAGGGCGTAATATAGTTAGCAGGGACACATTTCCAGAGTTTGTGATTCAGTAGTAATGGGACCTGAAATTTATATCCTGTTGATGTTGCTGATGGAAGGACTGCACTCAGAGAAAAACAGCTCTACACAAAACTTGAAAATGTTACGTATTCTTTCCCTGCAAATGTAAAATTTCTTTTGCATGTGTTTCTCAGTATACGTTATTAAAATACAGTAGCAAAGTTTGTCTATCCCATGTGTTCCAATGAGGGGCCATTACCTGTTGGGGTAGGTTTAAGTCTTTGAAAGGGAAATTTGACCGGTTGTCTCTCCTTGTTCCAGATTCCAAACCAGAGGTCACTTCTTCATGCAAAAAGGGACTGTGGTGGAGTGATCACAAGTCTGAGCTCTGGCACCAGGCTTCTAGGATTCGTTTTCTATAAACTTAAGTGAATTAAGCCTTCTGCTTAACTTATGCCATCCAGTCTGGGAATAGCTCAATAGATCGTAAATCTTGGTGTGATTGTGAAATTTCTTTAGATGATAAATGATGAACATTTAGAGCAGAGCCTGGTTCACAGTGGGCTTTCACTGGGCTGCTTGTCATCAACAGATCATCAGCCTTTTCCTTATCATTATGGATAAACTTGTGTGACTAGTAATTGAATTTGGGATTCCAGGTTGACTTAGCCTAAAGCAAACTTTTAGCCATCACAGCATCCAGCTGAACAGTTGTGCCTCAGCCGTGCAGCACATAAGGAGCCAGGGGGCCAAATGTGAGTATCAGAACACTGTTGTCTTCTCTGCCTGTAGGTAATAAAATCCTTTGTTGCTATCCCAAAGGTCTTGTATCTTCTGCCATCATTCATGAAACTGGCTAGGGGTGCCTGGGTGTCTTGGTGGTGTTAAGGGTCTGCCTTTGGCTCTGGTCATGATCCCTGGGGATCCTGGGATTCAGCCCTGCATTGGGCTCCCTGCTCAGTGGAGCTTCTCAGTGGCAATTCTGCTTCTCGCTCTCCCTTTCCCCCACCCCTGCTCTTGCATGCTCCCCGCTCTCTCAAATTAAAAATTTTTAAAAAATAATAAAATTTTAAAAATAAAGTGAAACTGGCAGTTAACTTTCTGGCTTTCAAGTGATGCAAAACTCAGAACTTCCATAGGTTCTGATAATTTTTTTAATGCTGGTAAAGGAAGTTATACTATCCATTTGTTGTAGCATTAATGGTGGTCTTTTTTTTGTTGTTTTTTAAGATTTTATTTATTTGAGAGACAGAGCACAAGCAGCAGGAGTAGCAAAGGGAGAGAGAAAAGCAGACTCCCTGCTGAGCGTCTAAGAAGGCAGACGCTTAACCAACTGAGCCATCCAGATGTCCCCAATGGTCTTTTCAAAAATACTGTCCCTATAACATGAAATTGTAAAACACAAGTCATGACATATATATGTATACACACACACACACATACAGATGTATATATGTCCTTATGTTCTTTGAAGCGTAAGTAAGATCCTACAACTATTTATCAATACTTACCTTTTAAAGCTTTTGTCCTCAGAAGTAATTAAAATAGGGGTTATTTGTATATATGACTTTGAGGTTAACATAGCCAAAAATACAGGTTACCAGTGCAGTTCATTCTGATTCCTTTTAAACTTCAATATCTATGAAATTAAGGTCTTACTATTTCACAAATAATAATAATAATTATTATAATTTTTGTTATTTTTTTGCAGAGGATTGAGTTTACAGTTTTGTAATTTAATTCTGCTTGGGTATTTTATTTAGGCTTAAAATTGGTGCCTATTTATTTGTGGCCACATTCTTTGTTGATAATTTATTTTTCTCACAGGTGTTTGGGAATAGATTCTTCTGATAATTTGCACAATGTGAAATATCTGTGTCTTAAATCTAGCACCAATAAGGTAGATAGTACTTTGTCTTAAGACGGTAAAATTAGTTAAGTGTAGAGTTTAACAAACTATTTTAAGTAGTTATTATTTCACTATTTTATATTACTTTGCTATTCATTATTTCACTATTATTTCACTATTTTTAAATTTTCAAATTTATTTGTCTTACTATATTATCTCCTTTCTAAACACTTATATTTATCTTGAATATTTGTTAAATTCTCTACCAGTATCATTTGGGGGGTCAGTATTTGACCCAGACTTACATGAAAGATTTGTACATCATCTCATTGCTCCACATTGGGTTTTATAAGTCACACTTTTAGCATGTCTGATATAAGCAAATATTTCATGAGTTCCAACATTTCACAGTAAATCTTCAGCTTCAACATCTTACCAAAAGACTAGTTTCTGTCCTTATCTGTACATTTACCACTTAGTTTCAACAATTATTTTAAATCTCTTCATTATCTAGGGTAGAGAAAGCCTTGGTCCTTCATGTGTTGAAAAATTAGTAGAGTTGAGGACAATCATGTTGATCAGCACCAATGTGTGCACAATGCCTTCCTGGCTGCCAAAACGATTCTTACTTGTGCAAATTCTTGATTTGAAATGGACTTTCAGCCAGGGATGAAAGATCAGCACTACTGGTGGAGTCCTACATCAGGGTGAAAACTTTCCTATTTTTTTGTGCCTTAGGACTTAGAGTTGAAAGTAGTGAAGCAAATCTTCTTGATGGTCAAGAACAGTAGAAAGAATGCAGTGCCATTAGTGATCTGGAAATATTCATGCCGTTGCTATAATCCCTTGTGAGCACAGCGTTGACTTTCTGCATTAGTAGAGGATAGCTTGTCGGTGTGATTTCAGGCACAGTAAATCACTGCTTTCCCAAAATAACAGTCTTCTGCTCATTCCTTAGTTGAAATCACCAGAGAGGCAGTGGATCAAAATATGAGATATAATGGCTTGTTAAAATTTAAATACAACATACAGGTATTAGGATCTCTGTACTTGTTTATTTTGCTCCATTATAATCATTTTCCTGTGCTGTCATTCACATGATGGTTCACCACTGCCTTTTGATTTCCCTCTCATGACATCTTGATTTTCTTCATCTACTCCAAAATTCATAAAGACTCCATAGACAGATATTTCCCCAAATAACAAAGATGTATAGCTTTATAAAAAGAGCAGATGGTGTGATGTCTGTCTTTTGACTTTTACAAGAAAAATCCTTTTGCTTATGACAAAACTACTTCTCAACCCGCCCCCATTAATAATCTGTCATGTTCTTTTTCTCTGTTGAAATTTAATTCTTTGATGAGATACACTGGCTAACAGGGCTCATGATTCATGATTCACACTTGTAAAGTAAGGGAAAAATCCGTTTTTTTTGTTTTTTTTTTACTCAGAAAAAAATAATAAAACAATAGTTTTGGAGAAGGTAGAAGGAGAAAGAAAATGCTCAATGACACCTTAGTGTACCTTCTTTTACTTCCTCTGTCTCCAGGTAAATTTAGGGATTGGTCATATTTAATACCATTAGTTTTATAGTTAACTGTTTAGCTTTTGGTTTTGTGATTGGAATTTTATTTTTAATCCACTTGAGCCTTTCTCAAGAAACCTGAGCTAATCTTTGGTGAACAACTGGGTTCAAAAAAATCCTTATAACATATGCAGTGTCCTTAGATCTCTTACCTTTATTTGTGCCACAATGAGCTCACACCTTGGTTCTTGACTTAAACTGCTAAGTTCGTTTTTCTCCACCATATCCTTTGTTAATGTGAATTACACCTCAGGTTCTGACTTGAAGCATCATCCTGCCTTTGACCTTGGTATATGGCCATGTGCATCTGCTAAACTCTAATGAAGTTTTATTCCTCTATAGAAGATTTTTTTCAATTTTGGCACTTTGAATATTTTGGACCAAATAATTTTTTGTTGGGGTGGGCAGTAGGTAGCTGCTTTGTCCACTGTAGAATGTTAGCATCCCTCGCCTCTAACCAGTACTTGAAAGTAGTGCTCCCTTTCCCTCACTGCCCCAGTTACAATGATCAAAAATAGTGTAATACAAGGGTGCCTGGGTGGCTCAGTCAGCTAAGTGACTGCTTTCAGCTCGGGTCATGATCTCAAGGTCCTGGGATTGAGCCCCACGTCAGGATCTCTGCTCAGTGGGGAGTCTGCTTCTGCCTCCCCTGCCATTGCCCTGCTTGAGCTCTCTCTGTTAAATAAATAAATACAACCTTTAAAAAAATATTGTTGTACATTGCTGGATGTGCCCTTGAAGAGAAAATATTGCCTGATTGAGAACCTATGCCCTGTGGTATTATTGCATTTTTTTGTTTGGTTTTCTTTACGCTTTGCAAGAAGAACTTATCTTTTAGTTGAGTTCCTTCCCTTAGCTCTTCCAATATATCTGCACCAATTCCTTCAACACTAGATATAGTTAAGTTGTTTTCTCCTCAGCTGATCAGTGTCCAAGAGTGTAAACTTGTAATAACCCCCCCACCCGACCCCGTGTTGGATAATTCTTCACATGCTTACATCTTTTTTCTAAAGGTTGGAAAGGAATCCAAGTAGATGACTTCTATTTTCATTAAACAGTGAAAATAGTTTCAATAACAAATCACCTCAAGGTCTTTAGTCAAATTACCTCAACTTACATCTTTAATTTCTGACAAAAGTCTTAGCAGTATCTTTTTTAAAAAGATGTTATTTTGGGGCACCTGGGTAGCTCAGTGGGTTAAAGCCTCTGCCTTCAGCTCAGGTCATGATCCCAGGGTTCTGGGATCGAGCCCTGCATCGGTCTCTCTGCTCAGCAGGGAGTCTGCTTCCCTCTCTTTCTCTCTGCCTGCCTCTCTGCCTACTTGTGATCTCTGTCTGTCAAATAAATAAATAAAATGTTTAAAAAATAAGAATAAAAAAATATATAAAGATTTCATTTGGAGGGCACCTGGATGGCTGTTGGTTGAGCGGGTGATTCTGGATTTCGGCTCAGTTCATGATCTTGGGGTCCTGGGATGAAGCCTTGCATGTGGCTCTGTACTCAGTGGGGGAGTTTGCTCTATGATTCTCTCTCCTTGTCCCTCTGCCCTTCCCCCTGCTCATGCTCTCTTTTTCTCAAATAAATAATCTTTAAAACATATTTTAAAACATTTTTTATTTAAACTTTTTTTTTTAAGATTCTATTTATTTATTTGACAGATCACAAGCAGGCAGAGAGAGAGGAGGAAGCAGGCTCCCTGCTGAGCAGAGAGCCAGATGTGGGGCTTGATCCCAGGATGCCAAGATCATGGCCTGAGCCGAAGGCAGAGGTTTTAACTCACTGAGCCACCCAGGCACCCCTAAAATATAATTTAAAAGACTTTATTTTTTTAGACTTACCACAAAATTGAGTGGAAAGTACAGAGATTTTCAATATACTCCCTTTCCCATCCCAACACACATAGTCTTACCCATTATCAGCATCCCCCACCAGAGTGGTAGATCTTTTACCAAGGGTGAACATACACTGAAACATGATAATCACCCAAAGTCCATAGTTTACCTTAGGATTCACTTTTGGTGTTGTACATTCTATGGATTTGGACAAATGTATAATGACATATATCCATTCTGACGCAGACTATTTCACCACCCTAAAAATCTTTGTACTCTGCTTATTCTCACTTCACAATTCTCCCCCGTCCCATTGGCTCCCTAGCAGCCACTGATCTTTTTCATTATCTCCGTGATTTTGCCTTCTTCAGAATGTCCTATAGTTGGAATCATACTGGATGTAGCCTTTTCAGATTGGCTTCTTTCACTTGGTAATATGCATTTAAGTTTCTTCCGTGTCTTGTCATGGCTTAATAGCTCATTTCTTTTTAGCGCTAATATTCCATTGTCTGGATGCACCATTCATATCGATCCATTCATCTACTGAAGGACATCTCAGTTGCTTCCAAGTTTTGACAGTTACAAAAGCAGAATGTTTTAAAATATACAGATTCTCTTATAATCCTGTGTTACTACATGAACAGCGGTTTGTTTCATATGCCATATGTTTGGGCTTGGATTTTTCTTCTCATCGGTGCAGTTATGTGTCTTTCGTTTCAGAATATTTCTCAAAAACCAGTTTGCATCATAGTCCACCTTTAGAGTTGGGCAATTTTAACTGCTACAGGCTGCAATGCATCTTTACAGTTGGGATGCCAGCACTGTCTACATGCTGAGGGTCTAGGAGACAGATGTTCACAGGACATGAAATCACTAGAGATGGTTCCTGCAGGGACTTCTAAAGAGAAGAAAAGCTGTGTGTGGGGGTGGGGGGGGTGGGAATAATTTCCCCACCATGGGTCTAAGCCTTTCTCTGCTTCTCTTTCCTGCTGCTGTCTCCCATTTATTATGAGGTTTCTCTAGCAATTGTGATTACGGCATGTCCTCTGTACACAAATAACAGAGGAGGATGCGTCTACAGTTGAGAAGAGAGTGGCCAGTTTGCATTGCAGTCAAGGCTGGCCAAAGCTCTGGAGTGAGAAGCCAGAAGAGCCTCTGGATATGTAAGTGGGAAAGGGAGGAAATGAGACTGGGGATGGAGAAAGAAGAAATTGTACCTAATAGCTATTGAATGTGTTAGAGGAAAATGGATTCAATTAGTTCTGACATTTACAAAGAATGCTTTCTTATCCTATTATTTTTTAAAGGCATACAGAGTGTTTGAAATGAAGTTGTCTCACAGTCCAGGCTTTTAAATTTTATATATATCTCAGAATACTATTCCTTAGGGGAATATCTTAAATACTCTAAAGAAATGAGGTGAAGCATCAAAACACATTACACACTGAAACTTACCTTCTAGTTCAAAAACTGTGATATTCAAATAAACTCTAGCTTCTTTTGGATATAAATTATTAGATATAAGTCAAGAAGTTGGCAACATAAGAATTATCACTCTGTAAATATCAAGGATAACAATAATATACTCATCAAAAATGTAAATATAATCTCAACTTCATTGGATTAATATTTATGCTAACAGTCTCTAAAAAAATCAGTAGATAAAATAATGGTCTTTGAAAAATTGGGTCTGCTAGTGACCAATGTAAATAATTTCCCATCAAGAAAAAGGACTATTTTAATGGAAGCTTTGTTTTGGTTACCTCAGGATTAATGTAATGAATTTAAAATTCAGAATGGATATATGTGTGTGTATATATTAAATATTTAAATATTTTTTTCAATCAAAATAATTGAATACGGTCTTCTCTCATAGCAACATTTACTCTCCAGGAGATTAACAAGTACTCCCTAATGTAATACTAAAAAATGATAAGCAGTAAGTCAAAAGGAATCTTGTTACCAAATTAACCTGAGAGAAACCAAATTATAAGAGAGAAGCAGCAAATGAAAAAGTAATTCTATAATAAGACAAAATGTAATAGAAANCAGCAAATGAAAAAGTAATTCTATAATAAGACAAAATGTAATAGAAACAACATTTGAAACAAATGTAATTAGTAATCTCATAAAGATAAAAATATGTAATATCCATAAAACAAAGACAGGCTACTAATGAGGAAAAAAATGAAATCTTGAAAAAATTGAATTTGGTTGCAGAAATAAAAACATTCACTGAAGTTAACTTTAATAGAAGGATTAAGGAATTAAATGGTAAAATTAAATAAATTAGAGAAATTTTTGAGCTGGAAGATGGATCCAGGGAAATGCATTGAAGATGCCACTAGAATTTCTTCAGTACAAAGTATGAAAGAAGAGAGTAGAAAGAATAAATGCAATAAAATAACCAAGAACCAACAGAGGAAAATATATTAAAGCTTAAGAAAGGCATACCAAAAGGGCTCTTACTGGCCAAAAAGGAGTAACAGAAAACATCATCTGACATAATAAAAGTGACATTCTGGCACGTCCGGAAAATATATTCAGAAATCTGAGAATAAATAGAACAATTATAAAAGTGTTTATTGGTATTATCAGAATCTAAGAAAAAAAAAAAACTGAATAGATTTTAAAAGGAGTACCAAAAAATATAACGCTAAATCATCACACAAATATAAAGGACACAAACAATCAAGAGAAAAACAAGTACAAGTACCTTCTTTGTGGTAGACTATGTAAATTTTTGTGTAATATAAAATAATCATTGCACAAGGAAAAAAGAAGAATTATCAAAAAAAAAAAGATAAAACACCTGGGAAAAAGTAGAATAGAGAGTAAATAACAAATGTAAAATAGGACTACAAATTACTGATCACGGGAAGTGAGTATGGATGAAATCCTTAAACGTCAGAGGTTCTCATCTCAGTAAGGAGAAAACACTTGACAAATATGTTACTCTGTACTTTTTATTTTTTTTTTAATTTTTATTTTATTTTATTTTTTACTCTGTACTTTTTACTTTTTTTTTTTAAGATTTTATTTATTTATTTGACAGAGAGAGATCACAAGTAGATGGAGAGGCAGGCAGAGAGAGAGAGAGGGAAGCAGGCTTCCCGTTGAGCAGAGAGCCCAATGCGGGACTCGATCCCAGGACCCTGAGATCATGACCTGAGCCGAAGGCAGCGGCCCAACCCACTGAGCCACCCAGGCGCCCCTACTCTGTACTTTTTAAAGGAGACATACCAAAAACAAATGAGTCAAAAGATTTTAAGACCATACCATAGGAAAATGTAGGTACGAACAATGTTCACCAAGTGATTAATTGTGGGAATATTCATATTAATATAAGAGAATCCCTTGTACATCAGAACATCCAAAAGGAACTCAGATTCCATTCACAGTTGAGTGAAGGCAATAAGAGATTGTATAAGATTCTTAACAAAAAAATGTGCAGTCCCTGTTCCTATGAGGAATTAACTAAAATCTTCACTGAGGCACACAAGGAAAGATTTGAATAGATGAAGATAATTATGGTATTACTTATTGGGAGGATTAAATATAATGCCTTCCTGATTTACTGTATAGCTTCAAAACAAATATGCAGTATAGTAAAAGTCTTTAATGGACATCAACATGCTAATTCTTCATTTTATGTTGGAGAATATGACCAAGACAGTAGATGCATGTTGTCTTCCAGATCAAAACATATTATAATACTAAAAAAAAAAAAAAAAGGAAAGGTTTGTGTTTGCTCTGGATCCAAATCTTTTTCCTTTTATTTTGTTTGTCTTTAGTTTGAGTTCCCAAAAACACAGATTCTGAGACAGAGTTTAGCTTGCAAGTTATTTATTTGACACCCTCAAGATCAACACTTGAGGAAGATGGAGGAATGAAGCGGCATTAGACAGAAGGAGGTGGTCAGTGTGATACGGGTCCAACAATTGCCTCAGTCCACACCACAGAGTTCTGGAGTTTGAGGGGTTCTTCAGAGTTGTCTTGACTTGTGTAGTAATGGCCTTGACACTCTCAATGAGTTGGTTATTGGTTTAAACTCCTCAAATAGGGCATGCCCATGGATGCTGCCACCCTCTGTACCTGAGGCAGCCTCCAAAGGGCTGACGTATGATGTTAACTGCTGACTTCCTGGTGCTGGGACAAGTACTCCCTTCACACAGTATCTGGAAGGCACAGTATACTGTCCTCACAGGATGTTAGTGATGTATCTGCCAAAATTCTCATGTGTCCTTTCTTCTCCACCAGGAAGCATGAAAGTCTTGTGCTCTGTGAAGATTTTCTTCAAAGTGTCTCTCCTTATTACTTTGGACTTACAACGCTCATAGCTCATGTTGTGGTAACAAGAATGTGCAGTCCCTATTACGATAACAATTGTAGTCTCAATTTTTAAATTGCTTAATTTTATATATAAAATTAACATAAGTTCAATGAAGGAGATTAGCAAATGAAGCACAGGAGAGGGCACCTGGGTGGCTCAGTGGGTTAAAGCCTCTGCCTTCAGCTCAGGTCATGATCCCAGGGTCCTGGGATCGAGCGCCACATCGGGCTCTCTGCTCAGCGGGGAGCCTTTTTCCCTCTCTGTCTCTGCCTGCCTCTCTGCCTACTTGTGACCTCTGTCTGTGAAATAAATAAATAAAAATCTTAAAAAAAAATGAAGCACAGGAGAGAAATCATCACAAAAAAATATTATTCACAAACCTATTCACGGGCACATTTCTGTAGAGCAGTTTCATCTGTTCATCCTATTTTCCTATAATACAGTTAGTTCACAACACAGGAAAATATTGCCCAATGTTAATAAATATATAACATGTTTTAAACTTCTGTCCTGCATATAGTATAAAGAAGTAGTATATATTTCTCTAGCTGTCTAGTGTTAGAAATTTATTTTGATGTTACAAATTTATAAATAACTATGGGCTTACATGTCTGCACATAAGTCAGATTACTGTTTTATTTAAACTGGGAATGACCATTCTGTGCTTTTTCACATTTACATGGCCTGCTCAGGAATTGGTTCCTTTCATATTTTAAGAATAAAGCAGGCAAAATAGACTCATGCCCAACCAAAAAACAGAGAAGCTGTTCACAGTCAAGAGGAGAGCATAACGGAAGTATCATCAATTGAAGTGCCTTGGCTGTCTATGGAAGACAACAAGGGCAACAGTGTGAACATTAAAGGCAAATAGCATGAAAATAAGAGATAAATGCATTTCAATAGAGATGAACTTATGTTCATGTACTTAGTCATTTTATGTACTTGGTCATTTTATGACTCTCTGGAAGATCATTTCTTCTTCCATTTCTTCCACCCCCCATCATTTTGACTAAATCAATACAAGAAAAGAAAATAGGAAAGTTTATCTGGAGATTTTAAGATCAGTTGGAGTTAGATGAAGGCATTGGAACTGAAGAGATATACCTAATGTAGAAGTTTATCTGGAAAAAAAATTGGATACTAACATTTTGTGGAGCTTTTCCTTCCAACGAAAAAAGAATGAGACAAATGACATCATAGTCTAGAGCCCTGGGAATTGTAAATATCTAACAATAAAAAAAAACACAACAAAAACAAACAAACAAAAGCAACTGTCAAAAATTTAAATACCTGTGACTAATGCAAGTAAAACAGTCTGTGATCATTTGAAATTTATCTATTTTCTTAGGTATCTACTCCTCTGTTCTAACCTTATAAAAATTATCTCTTTGGATTTCTCATATATAACAAAGCATGATGATTGTCCCTATGCTAAACCTGAAGTTTCCTGGGGTGCCTGGGTGGCTCAGTGAGTTAAAGCCTCTGCCTTTGGTTCAGGTCATGATCCCAGGGTCCTGGGATCTAGCCCCACATTGGGCTCTCTGCTCAGTGGGGAGCCTGCTTCCCCCCTCCCCCTCTGTCTGCCTCTCTGCCTATTTGTGATCTCTCTGTCTTAAATAAATAAAATCTTTAAAAAAAAATTGAAGTTTCCTTGTATGGTTTTACATATTACTTTTTCTTTTGAAACAGCATTAAAAATCCATTTCCTTTTCCTTTAAAAAAATTAGAGGGGGGGGGCACAGGGAGAATATGAGAATATCAAATGAACTGCCTGCTGAGCATGGAGCCCCACACATGGGCTGGATCCCACAACCCATGAGATCATGACCTGAGCTGAAATCACCAGTCAGACACTTAACCGACAGAGCCACCCTGGTGCTCCCAGAATTTCCATTTCCTTTTCATTCTTTTTTTTTTTTTTAAGATTTTATTTATTTATTTGATAGAGCTCACAAGTCAGCAGAGAGGCAGGCAGAGAAAGAGGGAAGCAGGCTCCCTGATGAGCAGAGAGCCCTATGTGGGGCTCGATCCCAGGACCCTGGGATCATGACCTGAGCTGAAGGCAGAGGCTTTAACCCACTGAGCCATCCAGGCTCCCCTCCTTTTCATTCTAATAGTGCATGATTTAAAACTCCTTTTTCTCTGTTCCTACTGTTATTACTCACATTTGGTGTGGATTAAACAGCTCTAGGTCCCTGGCCTCACCCTTGCTTAACAGAAATCTGATAGCCCAGTCTTCTCTGAATTCTACAACTATGGAGAGGAAAGACAAGTAGCCAACTTCCCCTAACATTTTAGCAGTCTTTACTCTTCTTCCCACTGAAAAGTCACCTTGTTCCCGATTTACTTAAGTTGACTATTGCATAGTTACCCAAATGTCATGGTCAAGACTCTCAATGTCACAGTTCTTCCTTGTAGCAGGCATTGAAAAGGAGCAGGATATAAACAATTTCATAAAGAAATATGAAGCTCTCGAAGAGGATAAGAGGAATCATATCTTAAGGAAGACAAAATAAATAATAGGGTTTTTCAATTTGTTTTGCCAAGTAATCTATCAGTTAACAAATATTGTTGGTGATTGTGGTTATTGCGTGTCATCTGTTTGTCGTAATGGAAAAAATTTGAGTTGGTGAAAACAGGAAGGTTCTACCCTGATAATGGTACATTATTTATACATTTATAAATGATGTTTGTTTTCAGAAATTGGGTTGATTCTGAACCTTTCTGTGAACAAGTGGTTGGTACCTTGTTCGCTGAAACCTAGTGAACAGGAGCCCTTCAAAAGAGGGGTAGATCGCTGCACACAGAGTAATGTTGTGGCTTTTGGCAGAAGTGTAGGGAAATTAAGGCAGCCAATGTGTTCTTGCTTTTTCTCCATGAACACAGGAAACCGGCTCCTGGCCATTGTGGTTTCACCAGAACTGTTCATACTGCATAATTTCCCAGGCTCTCACTCTTGACCAGGAATCAGACGATTTCGTCCTTGCTTGTTTTGGCTTACTTGAGATATGATCCAACAAGAGGGATTGAACCCCCCAATTTTATGATGATCAAGGGCTCTGGGGTGCTTTTGAACTCTCCACTCCACTTAGCATCCTCTTCATGTCTGTTTTCCAAGTTTCCCTCCTATCTATCCCATGCATCTACGTGATGTGGGCACATAATTTAGTCTCTCAGAAACAGTGAGTGTGCCTCCAGTGTTTACCTGTGGTTGGATCCCGTTGCACAGCACAATTGGGACAAGGGCTTAGCTCTGACTTAGACTCTACCACTAACCTGTGTCATGGCGGGCAGGTCCCTTAAACCTTTGGTACCTAAATGGGGTACACAACAAAAAGCAATATCTGAGCCTTCTAGACTCTTGTCTGAAGAACAGACTTACTAATGCACATACTTCTTGTGTTTTCTTTGTTCCTTTTTTTCTTTCTTCTTGCCTAGTGTTTTTAATCATCTGGAGTGAATAGGAGCACTCTTCATTTTATCATACACTAGGAACTGTGAATTTTATTTTTAATCCAGTACTTTGAGGGCAGCATTTATAATAGTTACCATAAAGCTCCTTGCTTCTCTAAGACCACAGGGAAGTGATAATGTGACTGAGATAAATTAGCCCTTACCCTTTTATCTCTTTACGACTTGGAGATTTCATCTTTCATCTTAGTTCATTTTGAGGAACATAGTGCATGAAAAAGGTGCAATTGGCATGAGTTTAATAAAGGATTTAAAAAATGCTAATGGAAACGAACAGGGAGGGGTGAATAATTCCGGGGCTCACAGTAGTGAGAAGGTGTTCCTCTCCACAGACTTGAAGGGGCTGGAGAGGAGAGTTGTCAGGTGGCTGGACAGGATTAGTGGCCCTTGGCAGAAGAACCCCAGCTCTCGGCAGGGCAGGAAGGGAGCTGGGGAATAAGCACCCCAACGGTTCTCCCCTCCCACCCTTTGATCTGTGACCAGGAGCCCAATGTTCAGATATAACCAGGCTAGAAGTTGCAAAAATATCTGGTGCTTGTCTGCAGAGAGCACCCTCCTCAGGCCCAGCACATGATAAAGATGATTAGAAAGGGGTGGGAGGGGACAAATGAGGAATGATTAATACATCTGGAAATTGAAGCTTTTAATCCTGAAGAGCTCCAAGTTCCTTTCTGCTCTGTAATTCTGCCTGTCTCCCCCTACCCACCTCTTCCTCCTCCTCTTCCTCCTCCTCCTCCTCCTCCTTCTCCTACTTCTCCTCTTTCTCCTCCTTCTCCTCCTCCTTCTTCTTTTTAAGATTTATTTATTTGTGAGAGAGAGTGAGAGAGAGCATGAGAGGGGAGAAGGTCAGAGGAAGAAGCAGACTCCCCATGGCGCTGGGAGCCCAATGCAAGACTCAGTCCTGGGACTCTAGGATCATGACCTGAGCCGAAGGCAGTGGCTTAACCAACTGAGCCCCCCAGGCACCCCTGCCTGTCTCTTCTGTGTAGCCGTTTGCCACCCCTCATGTATATTAATGCAATTTCTTATAGGGTCTTCTTTTAGCATATTCACTATGATTTACCATTTTTATATTGCTTTATTGAAAACCTGTTTTGAAATATTTGCATTTTTTTTTTTTAGTATTGACATCTCCCATGTAAATGAGTACCATACTAATATCTTGAATACTACACAAAACACAAACCTGCAAATTTGAATTTAGGATTCTTCAGCTTTTTCTTTATGACCAGAGAATAGCCTGAAGATCTGATTCATTCTTCCATAGAACTGTTAAGATTGAAGTGTTGTTATTTTGTTTGTCTCTATAAATCTGTACTGGTGTGTAGACAGGGTATGAGTTTAAATTCTGGGAAAGAAACATTTATTTGTTCCTAAATATATATAAATATATGCTTGTATATAAATATTGCCACATATATGTATTTAAATATGTATTTACATTTATATAAATATAAATATATATCATGTGACCATCTATTATATATATATATATATATATATATATATATATATATATATAGCGCCACAGAAAAATACTACATGGAATGTCTGGGAAATGGCTAGAGGCATTTTGGGTCTCTTTGAAGAGTAGTTATAATCCCAGTGATTTTTTGAAAAAGGACAATGACTACTTACTATTATTAAAAACCTAATTGGGGGAAGTAGAGACAAGATGGCAGGGAAGTAGAAGGAGGCGCCCTTTCAACCTGTACCCTAAAGTGAGCTGATTACCTTCCAAAGAACTCTGATCACCCACAAAATCAGCCTGAGATCAGAATTATACACATCTGGATCTCTACCGGAGCAGAAGACGCCTCCCTCCCCCTTTTGTTTATCTTCCGATATCAGTCCGACGTTCCCACTCCGCTTTACCTGCCCACTGGCGTCTTCTGCTCCCTCCCCTGAGAGAGGTGCACACAGGCGCCAGCCCGGTGCTCTCGGACCTGGAAAGACCAGGCACTCCCAGCCCGGGCCAGCAGGGAAATCTCACTATGTGATCCCTGCTTGGAACCTCTCTGGCAGTCTGGAGCTGCCCAGACAGCCGCCGCTGCCCTGGTTTTGGGTACAAGCAAAAAATCCTGCATCCCCAGGGACCGCGACTCAGAACCTGCTCTGCCAGCGGCCAAGGGGGAATTTATTTGGGCTCTGCAGCCAGACTGAGGCTTCTCTCTCTGAGAGGGAGGTCAGGGTGCAGTTTGCTTTCCTCTAAACCTACAAAAACCATCAAAAGAGGTCAAGGTGAGAGAGAAAAACAAAAGTGAACAAACATAAAAACCTCCAGAGAACAAAAGCCTGAAAAAACCAGTTTCCTCAGGGCCCACCCCCTTGAGGGGGGCGGGAGGACTTAACTCAGAGAACATCATTGACTGAAAACCCACGTGGCAGGCCCCTCCCCCCTGAAAACCAAACAGGAAAGGAAAAAAAAAAAAGACGACAAGAGAACAACCACCACTACTTCATAGCACAACTTTTATTTTTAATTCGTTCCCACTATTCTGGCTCATTTTTTTTTATATAGATAATTTTTTAACCTATTTACCATCACAATGAGATGTCCAGTTCATCAAATTCCATAATAACCTTCTAACCTGAACTTTTTGATACATACACCTGTGTTTTCCTTTTGCATTTCTATTTTTTAAATTTCTTTCTTTTTTTTTTAAATTTTAGTTTAGTTTAGTCTAGTTTATTCCTTTTTTATTTTTATTTTCTAATATTCATATAGAGTTAAAGTTCAAGATAATCCCCTTTCCCCAATCAATGCTACCCCTATAGGTAAACCAATTTTTAATCCCCCTTTATCTTAGGAAAGTTGAGTCCTTTAACAAAGATATCAAGATAACATCCAGGAAGAATCAAAACAAACTTCCTTGCCCACACTGAGAATTTATAACCACTCTCCCATCTTTTTCTTCCACCAATGTTTCTGTGTTTTTGTGTTTGTCCTGATAGTATATAAATCTTAATCTTGGGGTTCTTTTTGATGAGGTTCTTCCTTTATTTGCATATATATATATATATATATATGTATATATATATATACATATATATATAATTTTTTTTTCTTGTCATATACTTTTATCAGTCTTTTTGTTTGTCTGTTTTTGTTTGTATACTTCATAAATCTTACCTTGGGGCCCATTTGGGCTGAACCTTCTATTTTATCTTCCCTTTCTTTCCTGTCTCTCTCTCTCTCTCTTTTTTGATTTTTCTTTTCTTTTTTTCTCTCGTTTGGGTGGGGAATCCTGATTGCTTAGAAGCGTTCCAGGGTGCACCTTGACTGCACCACAGTTGATACATCCAGCTACATCCATTCAGCCATCTCTCACCAAAATGACTAGGAGGAGAAATGCCCAACAGAAGAAAAATACAGAGGATGGGCCTTCTGCAACAGAGCTAATGGCTATCAACATAGACAATATGTCAGAAAGAGAATTCAGGCTAACAATTATCCAGGCAATAGCTAGGTTGGAGAAAGCCATGGATAACCAAACGGAATTGATTAGGGCCAAACTGAAAGCCACCAGAGATCATGTTTTCAATGTTAAGGAAGAGCTGAAAGCTACTAGGGATGAGGTTCACAATGCTCTCAATGAGTTCCAATCTAATCTAAATTCTCTCAAAGCTAGGGTAACTGAGACAAAAGATAGAATTAGTGATCTGGAGGACAAACAGAGAGAAAGGATCAGGAGGAAGCCTGGAACAAACAGCTTAGAAACCATGAAAACAGAATCAGGGAAATAAATGATGCCATGAAACGTTCCAATGTCAGAATTATTGGAATCCCTGAAGCGGATGAGAAAGAAAGAAGTCTAGAAGATATAGTGGAACAAGTTCTTCATGAAAATTTTCCCAATCTCGTGAATGGAACCAGCGTTCATGTACTAGAGGCCGAACGGTCTCCACCCAAGATTATAGATTCCAGAAAAACATCAAGGCACCTGATAGTCAAATTGAGGAATCATAATTGTAGATATAATCTCTTGAAAGCCGCTAGGACAAAGAGTCTCCTTACTTACAGAGGAAAGCTCATCAGAATAACATCAGACCTGTCCACAGACACCTGGCAAGCCAGAAAGGGCTGACAAGATATATTCAGGGCACTAAATGAGAGGAACATGCATCCAAGAATACTTTATCCAGCAAGACTGACATTCAAAATGGATGGAGAGATAAAGAGTTTCCAAGACCGGCAAGGCTTAAAAGACTATGCAACCATCAAGCCTACACTGCAGGAAATATTAAGGGGGGTTCTATAAAAGAGGAAAAATCCTAAGAATAGCATTGAACAGAAATATAGAGACAATCTACAGAAAGAAAGACTTCAAAGGTAACACGATGTCAATAAAAACGTATCTATCAATAATCACTCTCAATGTGAATGGCCTAAATGCGCCCATAAAACAGCACAGGGTTGCAGATTGGATAAGATGACAGGATCCATCCATATGTTGTCTACAAGAGACCCATTTTGAACCTAAAGATAGACCCAGACTGAAAGTTAAGGGATGGAGAAATATCTTTCATGCCAATGGGCCTCAAAAGAAGGCCGGGGTAGCGATTCTCTTATCAGACAAATTAGATTTTAAACTAAAGACTGTAGTCAGAGATACAGAAGGACACTACATCATTCTTGAAGGGACTATCCACCAAGATGATCTAACAATTGTAAATATCTATGCCCCCAATATGGGAGCAGCCAATTACATAAGAAAATTGTTAATCAAGATAAAGAGTCATATTGATATGAATACATTAATAGTAGGAGATCTTAACACCCCTCTCTCAGAAATAGACAGATCATCGAAGCAGAAAATCAATAAAGAAACAAGAGCATTGAATGACACATTGGACCAGATAGACCTCATAGATATACACAGAACATTCCACCCTAAAACAACAGAATACTCATTCTTCTCAAGTGCACATGGAACCTTCTCCAGAATAGACCACATACTGGGTCACAAATCAGCACTCAGCCGATACCAAAAGACTGAGATAATTCCCTGCACATTCTCAGATCACAATGCTTTGAAACTGGAGCTCAATCACAAGGAAAAGTTCGGAAGGAACTCAAACACCTGGAAGCTAAAGACCACCTTGCTTAAGAATGCTTGGATCAACCAGGAGATCAAAGAAGAACTGAAACAATTCATGGAAACCAATGAAAATGAAGAAACTTTGGTCCAAAACCTAAGGGATACAACAAAGGTGGTCCTAAGGGGGAAATACATAGCCATCCAAGCCTCCCTCAAAAAAATTGAAAAATCCAGAACACACCAGCTGTCTCTACACCTTAAAGAACTGGAGAATCAGCAACAAACCAAACCAACTCCACACATAAGAAGGGAAATAATCAAGATTAGAGCTGAGATCAATGAGGTAGAAACCAGAGATACAGTAGAACGTATCAATGAAACTAGAAGCTGGTTTTTTGAAAGAATCAATAAGATCGATAAACCATTGGCCACACTAATCCAAAAGAAAAGAGAGAAAACCCAAATTCATAAAATTATGAATGAAAAGAGAGAGATCACAACTAACACCAAGGAAGTAGAAACAATCATCAGAAGTTATTATCAACAGTTATATGCCAATAAGCTAAGCAACCTAGATGAAATGGATGCATTCCTGGAAAACTATAAACTCCCAAAATTGAACCAGGAAGAAATTGACAACCTGAATAGACCGATATCTAGTAACGAGATTGAAGCAGTGATCAAAAACCTCCCAAAAAACAAGAGCCCAGGACCTGACGGGTTCCCTGGGGAATTCTACCAAACTTTCAAAGAAGAAATAACACCTATTCTCCTGAAGCTGTTTCAAAAAATTGAAGCAGAGGAAAACTTCCAGACTCTCTCTATGAAGCCAGCATTACCCTGATCCCCAAACCAGGCAAAGACCCTACCAAAAAGGAGAATTTCAGACCAATATCACTGATGAATATGGATGCTAAGATTCTCAACAAGATCCTAGCAAACAGGATCCAATAGCACATTAAAAAGATTATCCACCATGACCAGGTGGGATTCATCCCTGGGCTACAAGGATGGTTCAACATTCGCAAATCAATCAATGTGATAGAACAAATCAATAAGAGAAGAGAGAAGAACCACATGGTCCTCTCAATTGATGCAGAAAAAGCATTTGACAAAATCCACCATCCGTTCCTGATTAAAACACTTCAAAGTATAGGGATAGAGGGAACACTCCTGAGCTTCATCAAATCTATCTATGAAAGACCCACAGCAAATATCATCCTCAATGGGAAAAAGCTTGCAGCCTTCCCATTGAGATCAGGAACACGACAAGGATGCCCACTCTCACCACTCTTGTTCAACATAGTATTAGAAGTCTTAGCAACAGCAATCAGACAGCAAAGAGAAATAAAAGGTATCCAAATTGGCAATGAAGAAGTCAAACTCTCTCTCTTTGCAGATGACATGATTCTTTATATGGAAAACCCAAAAGACTCCACCCCCAAACTACTAGAACTCATACAACAATTCAGCAATGTGGCAGGATACAAAGTCAACGTGCAGAAATCAGTGGCTTTCTTATATACTAACAATGAAAATACAGAAAGGGAAATTAGAGAATCAATTCCATTTACTATAGCACCAAGAAGTATAAGATACCTGGGAATAAACCTAACCAAAGAGGTAAAGGATCTGTACTTGAGGAACTACAGAACACTCATGAAAGAAATTGAAGAAGACACAAAAAGATGGAAGACCATTCCATGCTCTTGGATCAGAAGAATAAACATTGTTAAAATGTCTATACTGCCTAGAGCAATGTATACTTTTAATGCCATTCCAAGCAAAATTCCACCGGTATTTTTCAAAGAGCTGGAGCAAATAATCCAAAAATTTGTATGGAATCAGAAGAGACCCCAAATTGCTAAGGAAATGTTGAAAAACAAAAGTAAAACTGGGGGCATCACGTTACCTGATTTCAAGCTTCACTACAAAGCTGTGATCACCAAGACAGCATGGTACTGGCATAAAAACAGACACATAGACCAGTGAAACAGAGTAGAGAGCCCAGATATGGACCCTCAACTCTATGGGCAAATAATCTTCGACAAAACAGGAAAAAATATACAGTGGAAAAAAGACAGTCTTGTCAATAAATGGTGCTGGGAAAACTGGAGAGCTATATGTAGAAGAATGAGACTCGACCATTCTCTTACACCATACACAAAGATAAACTCGAAATGGATAAAAGACCTCAACGTGAGACAGGAATGCATCAGAACCCTAGAGGAGAATATAGGCAGTAACCTCTTCGATATCAGCCACAGCAACTTCTTTCAAGATATGTCTCCAAAGGCAAAGGAAACAAAAGCGAAGATGAACTTTTGGGACTTCATCAAGATCAAAAGCTTCTGCACAGCAAAGGAAACAGTCAACAAAACAAAGAGGCAACCCATGGAATGGGATAAGATATTTGCAAATGACAGTACAGACAAAAGGTTGATATCCAGGATCTATAAAGAACTCCTCAAACTCAACACACACGAAACAGACAATCATATCAAAAAATGGGCAGAAGATATGAACAGACACTTTTCCAAGGAAGACATACAAATGGCTATCGGACACATGAAAAAATGTTCATCATCACTAGCCATCAGGGAGATTCCAATTAAAACCACATTGAGATACCACCTTACACCAGTTAGAATGGCCGAAATTAACAAGACAGGAAACAACATGTGTTGGAGAGGATGTGGAGAAAGGGGAACCCTCTTACACTGTTGGTGGGAATGCAAGTTGGTGCAGCCACTTTGGAGAACAGTGTGGAGATTCCTTAAGAAATTAAAAATAGAGCTTCCCTATGACTCTGCAATTGCACTACTGGGTATTTACCCCAAAGATACAGATGGAGTGAAAAGAAGGGCCATCTGTACCCCAATGTTTACAGCAGCAATGGCCACGGTCGCCAAACTATGGAAAGAACCAAGATGCCCTCCAACGGACGAATGGATAAGGAAGATGTGGTCCATATACACTATGGAGTATTGTGCCTCCATCAGAAAGGATGAATACCCAACTTTTGTAGCAACATGGATGGGACTGGAAGAGATTATGCTGAGTGAAATAAGTCAAGCAGAGAGAGTCAATTATCATATGGTTTCACTTATTTGTGGAGCATAACAAATAGCATGGAGGACAAGGGGAGATGGAAAGGAGAAGGGAGTTGAGGGAAATTGGAAGGGGAGGTGAAACATGAGAGACTATGGACTCTGAAAAACAATCTGAGGGTTTTGAAGGGGCGGGGGGTGGGAGGTTGGGGGAAGCAGGTGGTGGGTATTAGAGAGGGCACGGATTGCATGGAGCACTGGGTGTGTTGCAAAAACAATGAATACTGTTACGCTGAAAAAAATAAATCAATTAAAAAAAAAACCTAATTGGGGGCATCTGGGTGGCGCTGTCAGTTAAGCATCCAACTCTTCATTTCAACTCATGTCACGATCTCAGGGTCGTGAGATTGAACCCTACATTGGGCTCCATGCTGGGCATGGAGCTTGCTTGGGATTCTCTCCCCCCACCGCTCTCTAAAAACAACCAATCAAACCAAACAAAGAAGCAAAAAACAAACAAAACCAAAATGCTTATCAAGGAACATGTGTCACCAAGTTATTAGAAAAGATACTGCTGGAAAGTTGGAACTCATATTGCAATGAAATAACATTTTGGAAATAAAAAGCTATGTTTAAAGTAGTAAAAAGCAATGAGCAGTTGTAAAATTGATGATGTACTAGTGAATTAGTCAGCTTGGGCTGCCATAACAAAATCCCACAGGCTGAGCCACTTAAACAACAGAAATTTATTTTTTCACAGTCTGGAAACAGGAAGACCATGATCGAGGTGTCTGCAAATTCCATTTCTGAGGCAGACTGTGTTCCCGGCTTGTAGATGGCTACCTTCTCCCCAAGTCCTCTCATGGTCTTTCCCCAGTGGATGGGCACAGAGAGAGAGAGAGGAGGGAGGGGCAGGGAGGGAGGAAGAGAGTGGGGGAAGGGACAAGGGAGGGGGGAACAGGAAGAAGGAAAATGGGAAAGAGAGAGAGGGAGGGAGGGAGGGAGAGGAAAAGTTTGTTCTCTGGCATCTCTTACAAAGACACTAATCTATAGTTAGGTCTGCTGGTTTTTATGTTTGGTTTTGTTTTCTCCATCTATGTTCTGTCAATCATTGCCATCTCTTTGATCCATGCATTTTGTATATAAGACATTGCCTAAGCTACATTCCATTTGCAGTTTTCATGGAGATATTAGTAAGTTCATTATATACGTGAACTTCATATATATCAGAAATATTAAAAATTATGTGCTATAATATTGAAATCTTATAGTTTAAAAAAAAATTTGGGGGCACCTAGGTGGCTCAGTGGGTTAAGCCTCTGCCTTCGGCTCAGGTTATGATCCCAGGGTCCTGGGATCGAGTCCCACATCAGGCTCTCTGCTCGGCAGGGAGCCAGCTTCCCCCCTCTCTCTCCACCTGCCTCTCTGCCTACTTGTGATCTCTGTCTGTTAAATAAATAAATAAAATCTTTAAAAAAAAGTTTTAATCCATTTAAGCACACTTCCCAAACTAATTACATAGTCATCTGTCACACACACACACACACACACACAGATAAGCATAGGAACCCACATGAACTCCTTCCACAATGAAATGTCTCATGTTGGACAATCCACTGTCCACATTTTCTTTTTTCTTTTCTTTTTCTTTTTTTTTTTGTCCACATTTTCTTAAATCTGCCCTTTGTTTCACTGCTTTTTATATTCCTAGTATTTTTTCTTTTTTTTAAGTATATTCCCAGTATTGATTATATTCTACCAATTATGTTTAATGACTACAGTGGTGCTGTTCTTTCTCATTTAAAATTTTCTTCATTTTCTGTCTCTTTTACGTTCAGTTTTCCTGTTCTCTAATATTGTAGATTTCACATTTTCTTTAAATGAAATGTGGGGTTAGCAGTCATGGAATAATACAGGTTGTCTAAAATTCTCTTCTACTTGTTAGATGAACTCCTCTTCATGTTTAAGATTTAGCCTTTGCACAATTTTTTTTTTGCTTCTTTTCTTTCTCCCCCTTTTCCTTCTCTTTTTTCTTCCTTTTTTTGAATATGATTCCATGGTTCCTGTTTACTTTGTTACTCAATTTTATCAGAAATAACAAATATCTTGACAACTGTGTGTCTGAAAATCATGCACATTGAATGTTCTGTGTTCTGCCTGTGTACTTGGGTCCTGTTTGAATGTGCCTAACACTTGACTCAAGAATGTCATTCAGCTACCTAGGAAGGGGGGAACGAACCTATGCATATGGTTAATGGCAGTCTGAAATTGTTCTTTGAGTTCCTCTACCAAAATTAGTCAAATATCTCTAATTTTTCCAATCCACACAGGGACAGTGGTGGGTGTGCCTTGTCTCACTTTGGGGTGACAGGACAATGAGAATTGGATTAAAATGTGGGTCATTTGCTCGCCATCCAAAGCTTTTCTTACTGTTCGTCACCATGATTTTGATAATATAAGGTGTTTACACAGTTGCCTACTCTCCACCCTTGCCTTTCAACCTCATCTTTCATATTTAGGGGTCCAGGTAGAAGGGCAGAACTCGTGGTGGGTAGCCTGGCAGTCTTTCCTTTTGTCTTGTATTGACATGCCCTGATGAAATAGACTGAAAACAATGTCTTTCTATGCCTTCTGTACAACACACCCAAATCCCCAATTCTGGTTTCCATTTTGAGACTTTCTTCTCACAAATTTTCCCATGCCTTTGGGTAAAGGGGTTCTGTATCATTTTTGCTGTTCTCTTCAATTCATTCCAAAGTCAATTTTGTTTTTGTTTTTTCGTTTTTTTCTCTCTTTTTAAATTTGAATTCAATTAGCCAGCATATAGTATATCATTAGTTTTTGAGGTAGTGTTCAATGATTCATTAGTTGCTTCTAACACCCAGTGCTCATCTCATTACATGCCTTCCTTAATGTCCATCACCCCCATCAAAGTCGATTTTGACTTGTGTATTTCTGCTCTGAGGCTGGAGGTGTTCCCTGTTTCAGTTCAGAGGACAGTTTTTTTTCTTTTTTTCACGTTTTCTTTACTTTTATTCAGTTGAAATGAGGAAAATTTCATAAATAGACATAGACACTGATTTTTATTCGATTCTCATCTAACTTTTAAATTCAGTTAGAAAAATTCTCTTAAAAATTTACTCTCTTTGGTCTGTTGGAGAAAAAAAAAAAACAATAAATTTTAACACTCCAGCATTGGCCAGCCCAAGAATTACACATTAGTATATCCAGTTTCTGTTTATAGAAATACATTGGCCAGGGCTGTAACTAGAGTTGAGACACCAAAAAGAAAACAAAACCTACAAAAAAAAAAAAAAAAAAACCTTTTAAGTTACTCTAATTATGGAGGCCCAGAAAGATATTAGGGGTAAGTTACACATCTGAGAAGTGTGTTTTGAAATACATTTCTTCTTTTCCTGCTCTGTAGATGCGTTTCTGGATTCACATACACACACACACACACACACACACACACACACACACACGCGTGCGCACAAATACACACACATATACGTTTACATTTATATATGTATAAATATATAAATATATAAATATATAATATATAATATATATACCTATATAAATATAGGTATATTTATAAATATATATTTATATTTGTGTGTATGTATTTATACATACAAAACAATGAGCCACCAACTATGTTTTCTGATTAGTAGAAACAGCAAATAGAGATTTTCTTCTATGGTATTTATGAGAGTATGTTGCTACTTTTCTGTCTAACGGGAATGGAAAAATTGAGCAATTACATTTTTGATTATTAGAGGATATTCCATTGGACATGGTGTATATGGAGAGAATATAAGCTTAAGGAAAGGACGATAACTAAATGCTTAACTATATGGGTATATCCACACCATTTCAAACCAGTTATTCCCTCAGTTTTAATTTATGTCCATGTAGCTGTTGCTCACAACTCAGAAATTCCAGTAGAACCACGGTCCAATGAAGATGTAGTGGGAATTTTCACTGAAATGTTTGTGATTTGTTTCTGTCGGACCAGAATATGAAGACTCGTGAACTCTGTGGCGATCTGCTCGATCAGGTTACCCTACATTGTGACTCAGGAAACATCCCTCTTCAGAATGCCTCCATTTTGTATTGTTTTGTCAGATCCTGCTGAGAGATTTTCATACATTGAAAATGGCAGTTGCTAGGATTAATTTTCAACATTAACCTAAACAAGTTTGGGAATTGTACCATATGTTAGAAATTTTCACGTTGCTATAAAGAATGTGGTATTGGAATCAAATCTAACTCTTCAAGACACCCTTTCAAAATTGGAGTTTCCCCTTTTAACAATAGTCAGTTGTTTCTAATTATGACAAGTTGAACCAGTTATTTTTAAAAAATGCAAACTTGCACACAAAGTCTCAATCCTGGTTCCTCAAATGCCAGTGTAAAATTGCATTAACTCCTTGTTTGTGTTTTTTTCTGTCAGATGAACTAGTATTTTTTGATCACTGAGAACTGAATTAGTTTAGAATTATTGAAGTGTTTGTATTATATTAAAATTGTTTCACTTTATTACTTTGATAAATGTGTCATTAATTTTAAACAACAGCATTTTCTTTTAGTTTATCAACTTAATGTGGTAACTGCCACATAGTTAAAAAAGTAAGATATTTGGTGAACAAATGATGATAAACGACTGAAAAAATTAATGAATGTAGTTAAAAATAATATTCTTTGTGTTCCTTTTCTCGAAACATCAAAAAAATGAATAAGACAAAATACTATATAAAGCTGAGACAGTGGGGTGCCTGGGTGGCTCAGTGGGTTAAGCCTCTGCCTTCAGCTCAGGTCATGATCTCAGGGTCCTGGGATCGAGGCCCGCATTGGGCTCTCTGCTCAGCAGGGAGCCTGCTTCCTCCTCTCTCTCTGCCTGCCTCTCTGCCTACTTGTGATCTCTGTCAAATAAATAAATAAATAAAATCTTTAAAAAAAAAAAAAAAAGCTGAGACAGTGGAATAAGCATTTAAATGAAGCAGTCCTGTAAGATTTAGAAAATGTTCTACACATTTAGGTGTACCTGTATTTTTCATTAATATACTTTATAATTCAAGTTAAACATTAGATTAGGTGTTTGTATTCTACTGGTGCTAAAAAAAATAATAGTTATAATTAGTCTTAACTCAACTTGATAATTTTATTAATGAAAATTTAAATGATTGACTCATAAAAATGAATAAATATGCGTATATTTTTTTTACTGATTATTTTCTCCAGAACAAATGGAGACGTGTAGAATGTACTTTGAAGTTGGACTTTTCCGCTTTGTCATTTTTACTGTTTCAGTTAATAATAGGTTGATTTTATTTCTATTTCTCTAGGGGCTCTTCTCTTTCCTTGGGATAGCATTTGATTTAACAATACAAGAAAGGTTAAAATATCTAAAATTAACCATGGCAACAAGATCATTCAAGTGGATTTCCAGTGTAATTACCAGGAATTTTCTCATTTATGCATTCTTCTGTCATGTTTTCTTTTAAATTTTGATTAGCCCAGTACCATTTGTAACGTCTTTTTTTAAAAAAGATTTTATTTATTTATTTGAGATAGAGAGAGAGTGAGTGAGAAAGCATGATGGGGGGAGGGTCAGAGGGAAAAGCAGGCTCCTCACTGAGCAGGGAGCCCAATACAGGACTCTCTCCTGGAACTCTGCGATCATGACCTAAGCAGAAGGCAGTCGATTAACTGACTGAGCCACCCAAGGGTCCCCCATTTGTAGTATCTTTTGACAGACTGAACAATGAAGTGTCTCATAGAGGGGAAAAATTGCAAATAAACAAGTCTGTACTATATTTGGACTCTTATGAGAGAGATAATTACCTGAAAATCATAAAATAATATCCAGTGGATACTACTTTTTCTTGATTATGACAAAAGGTTTTACCAGGTAAAGGCTAAAAAATCTATGGTATAGTATAGACTGCAAATATTAATAAACCACAAAAATAGGACTGCTCCATGAGGATTTTCATATCTCTTAGTGATACCCTTCCCTCTTTCATTTGAACACAAAAATGGCTATTTGTATGTATAACATTTGCAGTCAGTACTGAACCAAAAATACACTTTTTCAAACCTACAATTTCACTGAAGTACTTGATTTATACTTTATGCATAGATGTAATACTGTATTTTTCTAAAACTGGTAGCCAGTTAAACACTATTGAAAAAAAAAAAAGCTAGAACATCAAAAAAAGTTTCCACCTTCTAGGAAAAACAAGACTTGGGTCATTAGACTTTAACAGCTTTTAATGTTTTGGGACATTGAAACAATTACCAGTTGGAGAAGATGATTTAGCTAGCTGTGAAAGCTATTCAGGAGTGGCTAAATAGTTACAAATGTTTTTCAGATCTGGTCCGAGTTTAATGGCTGTCTCTGGACAGATGATCACCCTTGATATTGGAATTGCTCTGCATGGTATGAGGCTTGTCCCAGAAAAGCAAGCAGTATCTTTTGGTGCTCTTAACAAATGCAGAAATATTTAACATTGTGTCTTTGGATTTGGGAGTTTTGGGAGTTTAATGGCTGGCTGTCTCTGGACAGGTGATCAGCCTTGATATTGTAATTGCTTTGCACAGTATGAGCCTTGTCAGAAAGGTAAGCAAGATCTGACACTCTCACCAAATGCAGAAATGTTTAACAATGTGTCCACCCATTCCCTCACATGGGCAGGTACTCAAAATATAGGAAAGCTCAGAAGCACAATTTCAATTACATTAATAAATGTGATTCTAAATCCTTGAAAGGCTAGTTTCAACTTGTGCCCTTGATGTATGAATCTCTCCAAAGTATATGATCATTCTGGTTCAGTAAAAATCTGACATCTGGTGTGTTTTTTTGGAGGAAACACTTCCTGAAAATTCTGAGCCTCTTTCCTGTTGCCCTACTTTGCCCCAAAGGTGAATGCAGTAGCTTTCTACAAATTTCTCTTTGCCATGAAAGTCATGTATCTGTTACAAGTTATATATACTCTAACCCCTGCAACACTTTCTTAAGGTAAATAAGAAGGTGCCAGAGATTAAAGGAGCCCTGGAAATCATCCAAAGAACCTACCCCATGGGGCCAGAAAAAGCTAATTCGTGGATCAGTGCCCCCGGGTGGGAGGCCACTACAATGGCCCAGTCTACATTCCAAAGCTCAACATAAATCAGTCTGCACTTCCAGGGAAACACCTGTTAATCCTAAAGCACACTGATCACCATCCACTAGTGCACCATTGGCTAGTTTACTTTCCTCTAGGAAACAGGACCTTGCTAGCCTTATGGGGAAATCCCAACACCCTAGCCAGTGTTCTGTTTCTGCATTATCTCATCTAAACCTCCTATAGAATTTGCTCTTATCCAAAATCTTTCAAGAAGAGTGTGTCATTGCTGGTGAGACACTGTACTTCCCCCCCATCCCCACCCTCTACCCCCTATCCCTGGGTTGTTTTCCCTTGAATAAAGGACCTCAAACTCGTTAAGTTGTTTTGGTTTTGTCATTTGATCGTTTTCTCAAGCAGAGAGGACCTGGAGACAGCTGGTGAACATTTTGGATCTGGCTTCTCCAGCCAGGTGGATACACCTGGTAGCCCTGTTGGTTGGCTGCATCTTCCACGCCTCTCCTGGATCTCCAGTAAGCTTCTTTCTGATATTGTGTTCTTAGTTCTTCTCATTTGTTTGTCCTTACCCTCCTGGGTGGGAAACCAGGGTGTGAGAGACCCTAGATTTCCACAGTGAGACCTAGGAGGCCACGCCACAGAGGAATTAAAACTATTAGGGTTTATTAGTACACCCATGTTGTGCCACATTGGAAAATTTAGTATGCGGAATAATAGACTCCTCGAGGTTACAAAATGTATTTATACATTTGCCCACGCACAGGATGCGGATATAAAAGAAACGGTTCGCAATTGCTTGCTTCTGAATTTTCTTTATTTTATATTTTTTTTTTTTTTAAGATTTTATTTATTTATTTGACAGAGGTCACAAGTAGGCAGAGAGGCAGGCAGAGAGAGAGGAAGGGAAGCAGGCTCCCTGCTGAGCAGAGAGCCCGATGTGGGGCTCGATCCCAGGACCCTGGGATCATGACCTGAGCTGAAGGCAGAGGCTTTAACCCACTGAGCCACCCAGGTGCCCCTGCTTCTGAATTTTCAACCAGGAATTAGTGAGGTCAAGCAGAGATTGAATGGCTCTCATGGATTTAATTAAGTTTTTTTAAAAAAACCAAGTTAACATCGAAAATACGTTGGTATAAAATGAGAATTTGGTTTAGTTTATGTTAAAAGGACAAATTTTTCTTAGGTTGTTGATCTCCTCTTCATATGAAATTGCCAACAAATGTTTTTCTATAACTTTTAAGTACTGTGCCTGGACACCAGTAGCAAAATAAAGTACTGTGTTTTACGTTGGCTTTCTTGGGTCTTCAGTTACTTAGAAAACTCCAGCCTTCTCAATATTAAAAGAGCAAAGTCCTGTTCCCAGCTACGTAAACTTCCGTATTCGTCTTTAAGGTCTCTTGTGACTTTGGTGACTTGAATCCCAAGAAAGTCAAAACAGTGTTTCATTAACTTGTACCCTCAGGCCCAACTTCCAGCGAATATACTAATAATATTCAAAGATGAAACTTAGGGCAAAGAAGAAAACAAAAAAATATTTTGTTTTTGGAAAAGGTGTCTAAAGGTAAGAAAAAATAAAAAAAAAAACAAGACCTGTCCCAGGCTTGAGTCATTTGTGTGGGGCCTGGGGCAGCAGTAGTGTACCACCCTCTTCACGTGAGGAGTGAGGATTTCTGGGGGCCATATTCAGACAGTGGAGGGACTGCCCCTCCCTTCAGTTTCTACACTGAGGATTAGTGTATTTAGGCTGATTCAGGGCACAGGGTAAACAGACCTGAAAGAAAACTAAGAGTACAAATACTCTTTCAGAGATAGCAGCATATTTGTGGAGTACCCCCATCTTCCTTGGGCCACACCTGACTTCTGGCCCCCGCAGAGAGTGTTGGGAGCAGAGGACTGGCCCCTTGGAGCTGCTGAGGAATGCTTCCCTCCCCCCTTTTGCTCCAAGTATTGCTGTAATGCCTAGATAGAAGCTTGAGGGTGCAAGACTAAGTTTTCTTCCTTAAGGGCTAGTTGGTAGACCAACCAAAATTTTCAGGTATTTCTGTGATCCTTTATCAGGATTAAATCTTTTAGATTGAGTAAGCAGAGCAGAGATACATACTCTGAAACTGTTGAAAGTTGTAACAGGTTTGAGGAAATGGCTTTTTGGCACATAGAGATAGGGCTTTTGAAATTTAAACATGTAGATGTTAAATTTTTTTTTTCTTTCTTTTTCTGTGTATTACAAGATAGTAAATGGCACATTCTAGTTCTGTGTTGTTAGGAAGTAGATTAACCATTATCCCATTTTCCCATTATCCCAAATTTCCCATTCCAAAAGAAGTTATTAGTAATCTTGATAAAATAAAACACACAATAAGGCATTTTGGATTTGTTTGAGTGTGTGTGTGTGTCTTCTCTTGTAATGAAAAGCCTTTCCTCAAAATTCACTCCAAATCTCCACCTAATTCTCACCTAGCCCTGAAGTGAGAATATTTAAGAAGAGAACTTCAGCAAAAGTACTACATGCATTGAGTTTGAAAAGGGAATGTAGTATATTTTAGTGGTTTGGTTCTTGAATTTTAAGTTTTAATATTAAGATATGAACTGGGAGGGACACCTGGGTGGCTCCGTGGGTTAAAGCCTCTGCCTTTGGCTCGGGTCATGATTCCGGGGTCCTGGGATTGAGCCCCATTTGGGGCTCTCTGCTCAGTGGGGAGCCTGCTTCCCCCCCACCCCCCTGCCTGCCTCTCTGCCTCTGTGTGATGTCTGTCAAGTAAATAAATAAAATCCTTAAATAAATTAATAAAATATGAACTGGGAAATAAGTTAAAATTTCACCCCCCATTATTATGAATTTGGCAAAATCTGATAGATGTATATTGTTATCACTGAATATTAAGTGTCAGAACTGAGAAGGCAGGAGCATTCGGCCTGGTCTGTAGAAGTATTGACTGTTACCACTAGTGTGATTTCAAAGAGATCAGTCTCTTAGAAATGAAAGTCATTTGAACCCTAAATTGTTAAAAAACAACTTTTAAGTGTAGGAATCCTGAATGCCCATGTAGCATTCTATAATAACTTATTCACAAAAATCATACTTTACTAGAAACGTATCAGACAATAAACAAGCTAATTAGCTCTTTGTTAGAGATACCTTTCATCATAAAGGAATTGGACGTCACCAATTTAAATCAGAGAAAACAAAGTACTTAATTCATTAGAAGAATTAGATTTTTTTTAAAGATTTTATTTATTTATTTGACAGGCAGAGATCACAAGTAGGCAGAGAGGCAGGCAGAGAGAGAGGGGGAAGTAGGGTCCCTGCTGAGCAGAGAGCCCAATGCTGGGCTCGATCCCAGGACCCTGAGATCATGACCTGAGCCAAAGGCAGAGGCCTCAACCTACTGAGCTACCCAGGTGCCCCAAGAATTAGAATCTTAATTGGAATTTGATTTTGATCTACAGTAGTTAAGGGCAGCTTTAAAAGGGTGCTTTCAATGTCCACGAGAAGCCCCCGTGTCATCCACAGTACTTCCAAATGTGTAGTTTTCCAGCTTTGCACATTTAGAAAATGTCTCTGTACATTATTATCCTATTGTAATGTGTTTATAAGGCATCTTTCAAAATTCTGTTTAAATATTTTCCATAAATACATCCTTTGGCTGAAGAAATAGATATTTATGTTTTGGTTTCTTTTCCAGCAACTAAATGCCATTTTAAGACAAATTTACTTGAGACTCTGAAGCTCTCGTATCTTTTATTTCAATTTATCTGGCAGAACAGATTGAAGTCAGATTTCTTCCTTGGTAGCCTTATTATATCACTCAGATTCCTGGAAAATCTCACCTGTTACCTATGTTTTCAGTCAAAGACTTCATCCAAGGGAAGGTTTGACCAAAGGTGTCATCAGATGAGAAGATCCTTCCGTCCTTGAGATTCATTTCACCGAACATTCTAAGTATTGCCATCCTACTGTCTCATAAGGAGATTAAAATCAGCGTCTGCAAAGGAGACCTCATTATCTTTCCTCCAATGTAACGCTACTTCCACCTTTGCTCTTTATCCCTTATCCCAGTAAGAAATATCTTGAGGTCACCCGGGACTGTTTTTCTCCCTCACAGATAACATCTCAGCAGCCCACATCTCTGTAGATTCTAACGTCTTCCCATGCATCATTCTTTTTCCCTTGAACCCCGTAGGTGGATCATTATCTTTTGACCAGAATCCTGCTTTGTGTATGCCTGAAGCTAAGCATTGAGGATGAGTGGTGGAGAAACCACAGAAAAAGATCAGACTGGATCCATAATTAGTTCATGGTCATCAACTTTGGGCCCCACAAGGTCTAGTAACCTCTGGCTACTGGTCAGTTGTGCTTCTGTGCATATATATCAACTATTTCCACATCCAAATTTCAGATTGTCTTTGAGTGTTCAATTCACCACAACACCAACTCTTTATTTCTGACTTCATTACCTATTTCACGGAGAAAAGAGAAAGCATTTATTAATAGTTCTATCACTGTCATGGTACCAAACAAAACAAAAAAAAAACTAGTGTACATATTTATCCTTCTTATAAAAATCTGTTCTTTTTCTCATCTATCACTAATAGTTTTATTATCCCCCACCTTCTTGAAGCCCTTAAATGATCAATTCTCTGTTTCCTAAATACTAAGTTTTCCCATTATTTTTAAATTCACTTGAGGCTTTTCCAATTAAAAACAAACAAAATAACCCTCAATGTAAACTCTCATCCCTGTTCCGCTAACCTCTTTCTTTTTTTTTTCTTTTTAAGATTTTATTTATTTTTATTTAACAGACAGAGGTCACAAGTAGGCAGAGAGGCAGAGAGAGAGGAGGCAGGGTCCCTTCTGAGCAGAGAGCCCAAAGCAGGGCTCGATCCCAGGACCCTGGGACCATGACTTGAGCCTAAGGCAGAGGCTTTAACCCACTGAGCCACCCAGGCGCTCCCACACTTGAATTATTTTGCAACCCTGAGTTTTCGGACATGGAAGTTTCCAAGACTGAGTAACTACTTAAAGATGCCGCTAACCCTAATACAGTATAAATTATCGAATCTAAGCAGCTCATTTATGTAGTCGCAGAAGAGAATTTTTTTGAAAAAAGAAATCGAGTTTTTATTCTGCTACAATTATAATTTCAAGTTCTGCCCAAATTGCAAAAACTATCAACTTAATTACAGCCGTCCAAAACATGAGAAATAGTGAAGCAGACTCAATAAATTGCTGACTCTTTTATGAAATCTGTAACAATGTTATTAGGTTAAAATTTTACCGAAATTTTTCATTTACTGATATTTTTATAAGTGAGCAATTGAAAATAAAGCCCCTTGGGCTAATTCAATTCTTAAATTGGTTCAACTTTCTATAGAAATAAAATAATGAAAACACTTTACTTTAGAAAGTGAAAGCAATGTATCTGACCTTTAATTTTATGATTATTTAGCCCAAGTAATGTGAAATTAAATCATCTTTGAAGAAAGCAGAAAATACATGTACTAAGAAGACACATTGTCATCTTTAATTTAAAATTAAGTATTCCTTTGACATCTCAGACAATTTCTATATAGCATGGTATAAATATGGCATTGGAACTACTGTCTTTTATATTCTTTGCTATGCTGTGCTTCTCTAAAATTATGTTCTGAAAATTTTATTGACTATTAGAAGCATCTTTCATTAGATAAGCACAGTTTGAAAGAAAGTGTGCTTTCTTTCTCATGTCTCATTATGTGATCGCCAACTATAGCTCTGAAGGGCTGAGAACTTTAAGTCACACAAGGGCTAGCTCTGGGGGCAGAGGAAGAAAATTTTGTGTGCAAATAAGGATGCAGAGGGGAGCAGAATTACCTTTATGTATTTTTTACAAAAACAAAAGTCCTTCCAGGACTTCTTTGCTCCGTAACTCCTATGAACTATAAACTAATATAAACACATAAAACTACTATAATCATAGTAGTTTACTACAAATACAGTAGCTTAAAGCACCACATATTATTATTTACTGTTCTAGAAGTCAGGAGTCTGAAAGAGGCTTCCTAGGGCTAAAACCAAGATATCATCTGAGTTCCTTATGGATGCTTTACGGGGAATTAGTTCTTTTGTCTTTTCCACTTTTCAGCTTTTAGAGGTCACCTGCACTTTTTAGCTATTTGCTACTTTTATTTTATTTATTTATTTATTTATTTATTTATTTTTAAAGATTTTATTTATTTGTCAGAAAGAGAGAGAAAAAGCACACAAGCAGGCAGAGAGGCAGGCAGAGGTGGAGAGAGAGGTGGGCTCCCCGCCGAGCAAGGACCCCGATGCGGGACTCAATCCCAGGACCCCAGGATCATGACCTGAGCTGAAGGCAGCGGCTTAACCCACTGAGCCACCCAGGCGTCCCGGCTACTTTTATTTTTTAAAAAATATTTTATTTATGTATTTGACAGAGAAAGACACAGCGAGAGAGGGAACACAAGCAGGAAGAGTGTGAGAGAGAGTCCCATGTGGGGCTCGATCTCAGGACCCTGGGATCATGACCTGAGCCTAAGGCAGATAATTCACGACTGAGCCACCTAGGTGTCCCTAGCTATTAGCTACTTTTACCATCTCATTTATAGCATCTTCCTGGAGTAATCTAGGATAATTGTCTCATCTCAAGATCCTTAACATAATCACAGTGGAAAACTCCCTTTTCCCTTTTTTAAATGAACAGGATGCAGTGATGAGGACATGGGCATCTTTGGTGGGCCATTACATCAGCCTACCACAGGTGCTAATTGAAATTTTAGTATCGGAAACACGTATGTGCAGATGGATGACAAAGACACATTTGACTTCTAGAGTAGCAGTAAGGAATGGTGGAAAGAATGAGGGCTTTGATACCACTTATGGCAGGTTCAGATCCCAGAACTGTCATTTGTCAGCTGTAGAACCTGTGGCCGATGATTCATTGTCTCTCGAAGTCAGTTTTATCATTTCTGAATGGAGATATAAGTAAAATGTAAATTGAATGGTTCTTATGAAAACCACACATATCATACCTAGGGTATTGTAAAGTATTCATTATTGATATTATTATACAGATTAGTTACAGTCATTCATACTGTGAATTACAGTTCATTTATAAAATTTGACTTTAATTATAGTCTAAAATTACAAAAACTACTGTTTGGCTACTGTCCTCCTCAGTTCCATATTAGATACTGTTGTTGCTAGTTATTTAAGCATATCTGTACAATTTAAAATGAGTAAAAGTGTTTAGCATTTAAATATGGAGATCAGGGGAAGGTCAGGGAAAATTATGACTTTTAGATATTTAGGCTAAACTTGACCTTATCAAGAGGGCTTTAGTTTGGCATATAGGGTGGGAAAAGCTGTTCCAAGGGGTGAGCAGAGTGAAAAATGGGCACAGACACATGAATGTACATGTGCATCATGTGCCCTTTCAGATTATATAGTCGTAGATGAGAATGCTTTGGTTTTTTGCTGATGTTCAGAATATAAACTCATGCAATTAGGAACTTACTTTTTGAATGAGAGCAGTGACTACAACATCCCATGCTATACCAGTTCACCTTTTATGTGAGCTCTAATTAAAATGGAGACATGTCAGAATGGCTAAAATTAACAAGTCAGGAAATGACCGATGCTGGCGAGGATGCGGAAAAAGGGGAACCCTCCTGCATTGTTGGTGGGAATGCAAGCTGGTGCAACCACTCTGGAAAACAGCATGGAGGTTCCTCAAAAAGTTGAAAATAGAGCTACCCTATTGTAAGGGCCTGCCCCTCCCAGAGGAACTTACTTGTAAACCCCGGATGTAGGGGCAGGGCAGGCCGGATGAAGACATCCAATCAGTGGGGCGCGCGTATATCCACTAGGGTGAATTGAAATTCAATTGGCCACCTGTGTGTGGGCGGGGCTCAACCACCCCTATAAAGGTTGGTCTGCAGAGCTGTGGGAGGCAGAAGAGCTGTCGGAGGCAGAAGGAGAGCTGTCGGAGGAAGAAGAAGCGGAAGAAGGAGAGTCGGCGGGAGCATAAGAAGGAGAGCTGTTAGAGCTGTAAGAGCTGTAACAGCTCTTGTCAGAGCTGTAAGAGCCGCCGGTGGCCCCACCGCCTGGAACTGCGGCCCTCGGCAGCGGTGCAGTGGGGAACAGCCTCGCCGCCAGCAGCCTCGCCACCACCTAGGCGCCAGCGGCTCCGACGCTAGCGGCCCCACCACCCGGAACCATGGCCCTTGGCAGCGGCGCCACGGGGAACAGCCTAGCTGCCAGCAGCCTCGCTGCCACAGAGGAGTGGCCCCGCTGCAAACAGCCTCGCTGCCCCGAGCCATGAGCGGCCTTGCAGCCGAGCTGTGAGCGTCCTTGCCGCCCTGAGCCTCGGCCCCACTCTGTGCAGCCTTGCCACCTGGAATCGCGGCCTTGCCGCGAGGGGCCTCACTGGAGCGGCGTCATTCCAGGGAGTGGCCTCGTCTGGAGCAGCCTCATCCGGAGCGGCGTCGTCCAGAGTGGCCTAGTCTGGGGTGCGGCCTAGTCGGTGAGCGGCCTCATCCAGAGCGGTGGCCTCCTCTGGGGAGCAGCCTTGTCAGAGTGTTGTCATGGGGAGCAGAGTCTATGTCATCAGGGTTGTCCTCCTTGTCATCATCGCTGTCCTCATCACCTCTTTGTCGTTGGGAGCGGCCTCGTCCTGGGAGCGGCTTCCTCCAGAGTGGCCTCTTCTTAGGAGCGGCCCTGTCTGGGGAATGACCTCATCAGCAGCGGCCTCGTCCTGGGAATGGCCTCGTCCAGAGTGGCCTCTTCTTGGGAGCAGCTCCGACCGGGGAGTGGCCTCATCTGCGGAGCAGCCTCGTCCGGAGTGGCCTTCTTGGGAGTGACCTTGTCGTGGTCATCGTCCTCACCTTTTCTTAAGAGACAACCCTGACCGGTCAATCTGATTCTTGATGCTTGGTGTGAAATAAAGCTTTGTTTGACCTTCGCTTTGTATCAGTCTCGTTCCTTTGATCACAGACCCTAACACCTATGACCCAGCAATTGCACTACTGGGTATTTACCCTAAAGATACAAACACAGTGATCCGAAGGGGCACGTGCACCCGAATGTTTATAGCAGCAATGTCCACAATAGCCAAACTATGGAAAGAACCCAGATGTCCATCAACAGATGAATGGATAAAGAAGATGTGGTATATATACACAATGGAATACTATGCAGCCATCAAAAGAAATGAAATCTTGCCATTTGCGACGGCGTGGATGGAACTAGAGGGTATTACACTTAGTGAGATAAGTCAATCGGAGAAAGACAACTATCATATGATCTCCCTGATATGAGGAAGTGGAGATGCAATGTGGGGAGTTTGGTGGGGTAGGAAAAGAATAAATGAAACAAGATGGGATTAGGAGGGAGACAAACCATAAGAGACTCTTAATCTCACAAAACAAACTGAGGGTGACTGGGGGGAGGGAGGTAGGGAGAGGGTAGTGGGGTTATGGACATTGGGGAGGGTATGTGCTATGGTGAGTGCTGTGAAGTGTATAAACCTGGTGATTCACAGACCTGTATCCCTAGGGCTAATAATATGTTCTATGTTTTTAAAAAAATAAAAACAAATTTTTAAAAATGGAGACGTGTTTTCAAAGAAGAGCCCAGTTGCTTTGGGAATCTGTTTATTCCACTTTTGCTCAGAGCCCCATGTTTTTATTTCATAAATAGCCACTAAAAGAGAAATTTAGTTGAACTGTTTAGTGTGTTACCTGAAGTAAAAACTACCCGCACTTCAAACGAGGAGAAAGAGAGGAAAAAGGAAGGGCGAAGGAGGAAGAGGAGGAGGCGGAGATGGAGAGGAAAAAGGAGCCGAGAAAACCAACAGGCACCCTGGTATTCATTCATACGGTACTGGTCCAGCCACCTGTCCGCGGAGGGCTCTGCTCGGTCCCACCGTGTTCTCAGCATGGGAAGACTCAAATGAATGGGCTCAAGAGAGGGAAAACCAGTCTAGTTGGAGAAGGGGATTACTGTTTGAAATGAAGAGAGAGCCATGGGGATGCAACAGAGACTGAGAGGCCTGCCACGCTGGACAAGCTAGTCATTTAGCGGGACTGATGCTGAGGTGCCAGTTGGGGCCCTGGTGGGGAGGAAGGTGGGGTGCACACGTCAGAACATGCATAGTCCCTCAAACCTGTGCATAGACTTGGTCCTCGTTGAGAGCTCTGTCATCCCCATCTCTCATTAGCTCCTTTCTAAAGACTTTGCTTTTTTTGCCTCTCCAGCCTCATCCCACTGCTTTAATAACCCTCCTTCTTAGCCATTCGGCTTCCGGAGCCCCGGCCTTTACCTTCCTAGCTATGCATTGGTACAACCATTAGTCTTACACCCCCTGTGTCTGGGCTGCCCAGCGCTGCACAAGAAGGCTGCATGGTCCTGTGGACTTGTGCCGCTGACTGAGAATCTCTGGTCTCCAGTGACAGCGAGTCCTAAAAAGGACGTCTGCTCTACACGTCACATCAGGTCACTCTCAAATCCCTTGCTCTGTAGCCCTTACACAGGTTTTGCATGTGCTTTATTGCATATTAAGATTGTCTGCATTTTTAGCACACGTATCCCTGCCGATAGCTCAGTTACACCACCATGGAACAGCTGTTTGTTCCTGAACTCCATGTAAATAAATAGTATCGTGTGCACTTTTTTGTGTCTGACTTCTCTTGTATTTGCTTAAGAATGGTAATGTTTTTTCACCCATGAATGTTTGGAAGAATTCATTATTACGGCATGCACCAGACTATTTGTGCCTGAAGCTTTCTTTCTGGGAAGGTTTTAAATATGAATTCAATATCTGTAGTAGATGCAGGACTTTTTCAATTTCTTTTTCCACTGTAAAATTGTTTTCCTCAATGAATGTATCGGTTTCATTTCTGTGTCCAAATTGGCAAAAAATTTGAGGTGGATTGCAGTTTTCCCAACACATGGTCAGTGTTGGTGTCTGCATACTCTTTTATTTAATTTCTTAAACAACATGGTTATTTTGAAGACTTTGAGGGCTACATTTAAAGTGTGTGTTCTGGATGGGTCTGTTTATATTTATTATCTTAACCTCTTGATTGTTAGTCACTTTTTTCTTCCTTCCATGTCTAGATGATATTATTATTAGTATTACTATTACTATTATTACAACTACTACTATTATTATTATTATTTATTGAGTGCCTGTCATTTCAGGGAATATGTTAGAGAGGCTGTAGATCATGTCACCTTTACCTAAAGTTGGTTAAAAATTTTTTTCTGGTAGATAATTGACTTGCCATTGGTACATCTGATTTCCAAGACTGTTTTGAATGAGTCTATTTCTGTTTTGTGGTATTGCTAAAGACGGTCTCTTGCTTCTAAGGCATTATATTTCTTTTTCTCTTGATTGAGTGTCTGGGGTATTTCCCAGAGTTTCTCCATTTTGATGAGGCTTGAACCCCAGTGTCTCTTCTATTGTGTTTTGTTTGGATTTTTTGGCATCAGTATCATACCACCTTAACTACTGTAGTTTTATAATAACCCTTGTATATGGTAGTGGAAGTATATATTTATTCTTTGTTTTCACTATTATCTGGGCTATTCCTGGCCTTTTAATTTTCTTCTACATTTTAGAATCAGTAATAAACTCCCCCCACCCAAAAAAAAAAAAAAAAAAAACTTCTGCTGGAATTTGTATTGTCACTCCAGTGGATTGGCAGCCTAATTTGGAGAGAATTGTCTTCTTGAAAATCTTCCACTACATGGAAATGGTCTCTCACTTTGTTTCTTTAGGTCTTTTCAAGTTTTTCTAAGTAAGTTTTACAGTTTTCTGTAGTAATAGTAGGTAGATTTTATAAAATTTATGCCTAGTTTTTTTTTTCTTTTGTTGTGTTGTTAATCATTAATTTTGGATGTAGTGTTCCATGAGTCATTGTTTGTGTGTAACACCCAGTGCTCCATGCAATCCATGCCCTTCTTACTACCCATCACCAGGCTAACACATCCCCTCACTCCTCTGCCCTCTAAAACCATCAGTTTGTTCCCAGAGCTTATGCTTAATTTTTGATGGTTTTTAATGATAACGAATGAAAAAAATTTTTCAAAATAGCATTTTACAACTTCATGTGACTGATACCTAGAAATAAAATTGATGTTTATGTATTGATTATGGACTCAGCAACTCCAAAATTGTGAATTCTAACAGTTTCTCTGCAGTACCCTTTTCTGTATTTTAATATATACATTTGTCCAGCTGTGCATATTAGATTTTTTTCCCTTTTATTTTTGTTAAGCATAATTTTGACTTATTAATCTTATAGCCCTGGATAGATTCTCCAGTGCAGTGTTGAATGTAAGACACTTTTTTCTCATTCTCAAGTCAGAGAAAAAGCTTACAATATTTTCTCATTAATTAGGTTATATCATATAGTTTTAGGGTTTTTTTTTTTTTGTCAAGATAACTTCATAAGTATAAGGAATTTCACTTCTATTCCTCATGTGCTAATTTTTTGTTTCATTTTTTCATTATATATATTGAATTCTTTTAGAGGTTTTTTAAATTATTTATTGGTATGATTACATTATTTTTACTATTTAGTTTCTTAATATGGTGAATTACATTGATTTTGGAAATACTAAACTTAGATACTTGAAACAAACTTGGTCATGGTATGCTGTGTTAGATTTGTTTTGATAATACTTAATTTAAAATTTTGTATCTCTATGAGAGAGATTGATATAAGATTATCCCATTAATGCATTTGTCATGCTTCAGTATCATGGTTACAGAAACTTAGTAAAAAAAAAAAAAAAAAAAAAAAAAAGTGGGAAACTTCCCATCTCTGTATCTCTCCAAGATTAAAAGATTGTATATAATACTGGCATTGCGTTTCTGAAGTATGAGAGAAAAATACACAGAGGAAGTCATCCAGTTTTGGGGTTAAACCTGTTGGAGAGCAATTAATCAGAGATTCTGTTTATTTATTAGACAGAGAAATGTTTTGATTTCAAATTTTGTGTAATTTTTCATAACTTGTGTTTCTCAAGGCATTCGACTCTTGAACCTACATTTTTTCAAATTTATTGGCCTACAGTTGTTCATAATGTCGTCTATCTCTTCCGTATTGGAAAGATCTGTCCTGATGTTCCTTTTTCATTCCTCATAGTGTTTGTCTTTACCTTTTGACTTTTTATTTTGATCATTCTTGGTAGGGAATTACCAATTTTAGTAGCTTTTCAAAGAAGTAACATTGCTTTTGTGGGGGGTTTTCTACATTACAAATTTTTACTTTTTTTTAAAAATATTTTTAAAAATATTTATTTATTTACAGAGACAGAGATCACAAGTAGGCAGAGAGGCAGGCAGAGAGAGAGAGAAGGAAACAGGCTCCCTGCTGAACAGAGAGCCCGATGTGGGGCTCAATCCCAGGACCCTGGGATCATGACCTGAGCTGAAGGCAGAGGCTTTAACCCACTGAGCCACCCAGGCACCCACAAATTTTTACTTTTATCTTTATTCTTTCTAAGTTTCAACCATCACTGAGTATAATTTTGTTTTCTACCTCCTTGAACTCTGTCCACTGCTAGGAACTACTGATACTCTTCTTTTCTAAAACATATATTTAGTACTATAAATTTTTCCATAAATATTGCTTTTAATATCTCCCACATATTTTGAATATTGTATTTTAATAGAATTGAACAAACAAATGAATTTCCATTTTTAATGATTATTCAACTATATTTAGAAGTGTATTGCCTGATTTACAAATATAGGAATATTTTCTAGTTATTTCTTAAACATTCTTAGCTGAAATATAGTATGATCAAAGATAGTTCTGTGTATTTTCAATTCTTTGAAGTATGTTAAAACTTACTTCATGGCCTACAATGTGTATTTTGCTGTTATATGGTGAGTGTTCTACATATGTATCGAATACATCTTTATGAATTGGTATTTTACCTGTGGTGTGTCTGGCTAGCTGAGTTGGTAGAGCATGTAGCTTTTGATCTTGGGGTCATGAGTTCAAGCCCCACAGGGGGAGTAGAAATAAATTAAAAAAAAAAAGATGATGTGATATTTTACCTGAATACCCTATTGGTTACTATGACAAGTATATGAAAATCTGCTTCTATAAATATGGATTTGTTTATTTCTCTCTTCTGTTATGCCAATTTTACGTCTATGTATTTTGATGCTGCTGTTTGGTGACTGGAAATTAATAATTTTTATATCTTCCTGAGGACCTGGTATTTTTTAAATTATAAAAATATTTTTCCTTAAAATCTAACTGTGGTATTTTCTCTAATACTTTTTGACATTTATTTTCCCACCTACTAACATTACAATTTCTATTCACATTTAAGTGAGTCTCTCTTAAGAGATCTGTAGTTGCATTCTTAAATCCAATCCATTGATTTTTGAATTTTAATTGGCATATTATTCCCTTTACATGTAGCACAATTACTGATGTATATATGATTTGAATATATATATTTATTTCACTATATATTTATTTCAGGTCAAATTTATCCCATATTCTGTTCAAATTCACCTACCTTCCTTCCTTCCTTCCTTCGTCACCACAGTGTAGTTGACATTGTGATGCAAGAAGGTAGTGCTCAGTGAAGAACTTCTTTGTTGTAAGGATCCTGGGACAGCTTTTGGCTGTTACTTCTTGGGATATGGTCTCAGCTGCAGAAAGCTACCTCCCCCAGTTCCTTATCCATCCACTAGAAGCCACACACAGTTACTGATGCTATAAGACAACGGCTTGGCCATCTCAGCTTCACTGGGACACGTCTGAAAGCCCATTCTAGCTCCAGAGTTCTCTGTATTTCAGAGTTGTCCTTGAGCCTTAACAAAAGCTCAGGTCCTTTCTGTCCACTCCTTCTGCCTCCCCCTTCATTCCACAGCTGCTGACCACAGGGCACTTCTCAATGAATACTCTGCACACTAGTGTGTATTTTATTATGTTCTCATGAGGTTGTGACAATATGAGTAGCGTTCACCTTTCAAATCCATTTTTTATTAACTTACCTAGACAATAGGAGAGCTTTTTTGAATATATGGTTAAATATAAATTGTAAATCAAAGATAGACATGGAGGTAAGCTCCCTGTATAGAAAACCCTCTCATAGATAAGCAAACAAACCATGAGTGTCTATGAATGTAGTGTGTGTGTGTGTGTGTGTGTGTGTGTGTTTGCATGCCATTACCATAGAGTAAATTGTGAGGTGAAGAATGGGAAAAGATTAGACAAGTATGCTTACAGTGCAAGAGACCTAGCTTAAATTGCATAGAGGAAACCAAGGGAAGCATTTGACAGGACCATGGTATGATAAGGGTTGCATTTTTTTTTCAAGATTTTGTTCATTTATTAGAGACAGAGAGACAGACTGCATCCGAGAACATGCTGAGAGGAGGGGCAGAGGGAGAAGGAGAAGCAGACCCCCACTGAGCAGGGAGCCTGATGCGGGGCTTGATCCTAGGACGCGGTAACCAACTGAGCCACTGATGCCCCCCAAGTGTTGTATTCTATTTTATGGAATGGGCTATCAGTTTGCAGGTTGGGGATATTGGAATAATCAAGATGAAAAATGAAAAGACTACAGAACGTACTCATATACACCATTTGCAACACCATTTGAACAACATTTGCAACTAATTGCTATTAAGGTGGAGACTGTGCCCCGAAATGCTTGCCTTTTTAAAGGTGATGTGGAGGGGAAAGACAAATTGAGCGTTCAATTCTTACCAAAAGAAAAAATACAAATTGGCCTTGGCTATCTCAGATTCTAGTTGGTTTGCTCTTAGGTTGACAGACTGAAAAAAAAAAAAAAAAAAAAGTCTGTAAACAAGAAAGGCTCTGGGTCAGAGAGAAATTATTTGAAATGTGGTAGTTTGTGTGTTAGCTCCCAGGAGACGCATAGGCAACAAAATGAATGCAGGACTTGCCTGGCATAAATAGTGCCTTTCCCCTGGGAAGTAGACAGTTGCTTATTTACAAACTCCATGTTCATAGAGAGCAGTTCATTTCTTGGTACTCCTTAATATCTATTGTACTATGGAAGGCTCAGCACTGGACTTTAAACCCAAGAAGGTGACGTTTGATTTTGGGTTTACAGTGATTTCTTTTGTAAGCTACTTCGATATACTTTACTATTTCAGTGCCTTTTATCTTTAGGAGAGAATCCAGACACAAAACTCCAAGGAATTCACAAAGATTTTAAAGGGGCCCATTTCTGGCTCTTCAAAAGGACCACTTAAATAACAAAGTCATTACTACTAAATAAAAGACAAATATGACATCTACTGATATGAATTGATTTCTTCAGTAAAATATCTAATGCACTGAAATATTCTGTTACTGTAATATTTTATTAGATAAAACAAGACAACACAAGTAAAGTTGGAGGTTGGAGGTTGAGAGAAGAGGGAGAAAGGAAAGACGTAAGGAATTGTCGAATATAACAATAATGTAAATTGATAGAAATTTGAAATTATATTTTCTACCTTAGAACAGGGAGGAGAGGGGCTTATATTTTTAAAAATGAAATGAAAGTACATATGTCAAAATTTTTTAAAAAGTTTATTTGAATATTGTTTATACTTCACTCTCTTTTCCTTAACTTAGGCCACTGACAGTTGAATAGGAAATTCAAAGCTTGAGATAACTCTGTGGAATATAATCTAGAAATAAGTTCTGTATACTTATAAATGTATTTGTAATATTCTTATGGTTCTTAGTTTAAATGTTGTAATTTTCCATACAACTCCACAGACCATACTAAATATCATTCTTCGATTCCTTAAAACCTTTACCTTAGATGCCTCGTTAGCACAATCAGTAGTGTGCCAGTCTCATAAACTTCATCAGTTTTCTGTTGTAGTAATTCTGTCCAGTGTGTGTTTTGATTTTTATCTGTTTCAAGTTCTTCTTACTCTGAAATGTTTCCAGATAGATATAATACAGATTTATTAGCGAAGCTTCCTGAATATTTAATTAATTAATTTATTTATGATGATTTATTTATTTATTTTAGAGAGCGAGAGAGAGCATGATCAGGAGGGGTAGAGGGAGAGGGAGAGAGATTCTCAAGCAGACTCCTTGCTGAATATGGTGTGGGACGTGGGACTCTATTTCAGGACCCTGAGATCACGACCTGAGCCAAAATCAAGAGTTAGACCCTTAACCAACTACACTACTCAGGCATCCCAAATCTGCTTGCTTTTAATATATGTCCTCGACTATGCTTGTTTTGTTAGGCGTCTATTTGAATATGTAATTTATCTCATTCCTGTATTCATTGAAACCTCCTGTAAAAGTATTTTAGTGGTGCCCTTGAAGGTTAAATCTTTGACCTGGGCTTGATTAAAACACAAAACATGCTGATCTAATTTTAGAAAACGAGTGATAAATTATGATGGGAGACAGAATCCTAATTTAAACATACTTCCTCAAGCTAAAATGATGATTAACAACTAAAAGGTATAATTTAAGATGTGTAAGTATGAAGTCCCACATTCAGGTTTTAAAAATATAATTCAGGAGTTGGAATAAATCTGATAAATGTGAAAAACAAGACTTAGAAATTTTAGTTAACTGCAAGCGGGAAGTGTCCTCTGAATTCCTGTAGGGATTTGAGGACTATTTCCATCTATTTCATCTGTATATCAGCCGCATTTCATTTAAACGTCTTTCACAAGGCAGGAACAGGTAAATGTAAGCACTTAGAAGAGAGAAAAGAAATCTGCGTTCTTAACTCTGGTGCTTGTGGTTTCACATTTTTTTTTTTAGGATGTCAGTGTCTTCCTCTCTCAAGAGAAGAGCGGGTTTAAGTGATGGTTAACGTTTCTTTTAGCTTTAATTTCCAATGTTGAATATGAACTTATATAACACACCTGTGCATAAGATGGTTGTGTACCAAAAGGAGGTGGCATAATACTGGGATTTTGCCTCTCATAAGGCATTGAAAACTTTTTGTATAGTAAAGGGATAAGATAGATCTCAGGAGCCAAAACATGAATCAGTGGACAAATTAAAAAAATTGTGTTTTATTAACGCAAGTGTCATCTATAGCATTCATACAGTCTGACCATGTACCAGGGAAATTTTAGACTACAGGTTATGGTTTTAATGTCCTTTAAGATATTGACTTAGTTTTATGACTAACCTAGCAATTTTGTCTTATCTTTGTAATACAAAACTTATTTTTAGTGCTCTTGAAAACAACTTTATCCTTTTGTGTGCCCCATTAATGTGCTAAATAACACAGTGGTTTATGTTCATTTTATATTTTTATGACACTCATGTAAAGTTTTGTAAAATTTATATGATGACTTTGAGAATTCAGCAGATACTTTAGTTTTATTTTCTAAGACTCTTGTAAGATCTTTTCAAAGCATTTTATTTTCTTTGATGTGAACAACGTTTTACTTTTCCCAAACACATTTCAGAGGTTTATGTAAATTAAAATTCAATTAGAATTACAGTAATAACTTAAACTGCATAATCAAGGTTGAGGTAGGTATTTGACTACAGGAATGGGAGTCCACTGGATAATAAGAGAATAAGCAAATAGTATAGAAAAGTCTGTGGGTTGTGGCCATAGTTATTTTTCATAATAAGAATGATAGTGAAATCTTACAGTATTTGTCTTTCTCTGACTAGGTCACTGTATACCTGAAAGTAATATAACAGTCTATGTTAACTACCCTGAAGTTAAACATTCCTATCATCTTTTTGTTTTTGTTTTTGTTTTTTAATTCGGTGAACTGACTGGTCATTGGTGTTTTGTTAGAAAGAGTAATGTTTTCCACCATAGCACTCATATAAGTAATAAGGGTCTCCACATGCCTGATTTTCAGTCATGAGGGAAAATGTTATGTTAATTCATTTACTCAAATAGATTTATTTTAACGTGTCAAATTTTCCCACTGCTCCTGTTCTCTGTAGTTGCGTGTCTTATTGAAGTTTATGCTTACGTTTGTGTCTAGAGGGGTTGTTTATCTTCTAGTGGGAGGGTTGAAAAGCAAGTGGTGCAAAGTCTATTTAGCAACCTTTATGAGGATCGCTTATCACCCAGGAGCAGAAAGCATTCCTGGAGAAAAAGGGGTAAGGGAGCCAATTGTGTTTCAAAGGCAAAGCACTAGCAGGGGATAGTCAAGACAGGTTTTCCAGCAAAAGAAGGAAGAGCTTTTTGGTTTTTTTGTTGTTGCTTGCTTGTTTGTTTTTAGAAAGAGCCTTTTGGATTTAAGATGAAGGTGAGAAGTGGCTTGAAACTAGAAAACAATACAGATAGCCCAGGTTGCACATGTTTGCTGCCAATATGTCTCGTGAATCTAATCTTGGGGGGTTGCTACAGATGCCAGCTGATGCAGTGTTCAACAGCGGTACTGTACCATAGCAGGAGAAATAGCAGTGACAGAAGGATGATGAAGGATAGGAATGAGCTCCTCTTAGGAGGGAGAGTAATGGATGTGGGCTTTGGAGTCCAGTTCCTAAAGGTGTGGAGACACTATGATCATCAATGGGATGTAGTGGCAACAGGGGGAGGACCAATATGCCGGACTCCCTGCTAGTCTGGCCTAGGGAGTGCTTGAGTTCCTTTTAACTTACCTTAGACAAATGAGGAATGTGACTGTATTTACATCCTGAATATGGTGTAGCTTTTCATATCCTAACATGTCACCCTAGGACAAAAGCTCAAACTAAAGAAATAAACAAAATTGATAAAAATTCAGGCATCTTTGAGCAAGGTATTGGACCTGATTTAATGGAGAAGAGACAATTATTAAGTGGTAGACCCAGTTCCTCCACAGACAAATCATAGCACTGTTTTAACTGTGACAGAGCAGCTCTAAAACTAGTTATGCTTAGGGCATAACATACATAACAAATATTCAGCCTATCATGGGGGTTAGTGGCCAAGGAGAAATAAGATTAATTGAAATTCTTCTGTCTCAGTATATTTAAGAAATGAGGAAATGGCCTCTTAACTTCTTGACATATTCCATATTATATTTCTTTACAAGGTTTTGCAAAACCCAGATGAGAAAATCAGTCTTCCAAATGTACTGATTTATGGCCCCCAGAAAGAGTGAGACATGAATCATTTCCCCTTGGAGTCACTTTTTTTCACATTGGTTTAGGAATTTTAAACTGAATGCAACTGATTATAATAAAGGCATAAACTGTTTAATGCAGTGATTCTGTGTGTGCCAACTTCTAAATGCATAAAAGAATGTAATCTTGAAATATGGAGTCCTCACTTAGGATATCCCCTTTATATGGAAATGTATGCACTTAAGGGCTAAACAAACAGACCCTTTCTGTTTTTTTTTCCTTCCCATGCAGGGCAGAAAGGAAATGAATACCAGCACAGTTAACATATTCTTTTCTATCACGTTGTCTTGTTCACCATTTTCGCTGTATTTCCTAACGTATACCAAATGGCAAATGATTTGGGACACATTCTTAGGTATAATCTAAATATTCTTCTCATTAATAAAATTGGAAAGCCATCTGTACATAATGTGTGAGGCACATTGAATCAACAGAGTAATTTTATTAGTGATTTAATTTACCTAGCACCAGTCTTTCTAGAAGCCTCTGGGTTTTTTTTTTCCACCCTCTATTTCCAGGCTCTAACTCATTCCCTTTCACAACATCACTCTATTAAAAGTTGTTGAAATAAACTAGATTATGTATTTTCTAACTGCACGTTATCCAGCTAGGAAAATAAGTCTTTTTAATAGGTAATGCCACCTTATTCGTGTTTGTTGAAGTTTAATGGCAAAAGCAGCAGACCTTGAATGAATGCTGGTGTTCAGGGAATTTCCTTAAATTGGAGTCTTAAACTAACTGTAAGCTGGTCAGGCGAAGCACTGATACACAGAGTACCTAATAAGTATGTTGATAATCCATGCATTCTGTGGGAAGCGTTTTTTGTTTTGTTTTGTTTTGTTTTTTGTATTTTGTCTTTTTTTTTTTTATTTTTTAAAGGAGAGATCTCTTTCATTGACCATGTAATATTGGTTATCCATCTTTCTCAGTTAAATATTATATATAGGGAATCTAGAAAAATGGTGGTAGAAAACATTGTCAGGACTCAGTGAAATCCTTATATCATACTGTATCAAAAATATTACATGATACTTAATAACAGCAAGAATATGACTCAAAATAAGAACTTGGAACTTGATATTTTATCATCACTGGACAATCAACTAAACCTCAGTTGTGCTATTACTATGTAATTCTGAAGCTCGTACGTTTAGTTTCCATGCATTTGGGTTATCACTTCTTAATTCTGGGTCTCTTTTCACTGAGTATTCCCAGAAGCAATCAAAATCTAGATAATCGCCCAAGTTCACAATATTTAAGAGACAAAATGAGTTCAATAAGCTAAATGATGACTCACTGTACATGAGCTCAAAGGGATATTCATACTCCTCCCAACTAATACGAATGAGGTTCAACGAATATTGCCGAGTTGGAGACAAAAAAAGTGAGGCCCAGAAATGTCATTTGAGTAATACAAGACCCCAGCACCAGAGACTATTAGAGCTGGGACCCAACCATCCAGCTGGGCCACAGGACTCATGCTTTCACTATGGCAGCGAGCTTCCCAGAACAGAGAAAGGAGTTTCTAAACCATTCTTGAGGTAAATGGCAGAACTTATATATTTTCAGATATATAAAGACAGGCAGTTCATCCTCCACGCATTTTTCTCAAATAGTCATTTGACCTTGTATTGTAACAAGATGACAAAGAGATGCAAACAGAAATTGTGGGAAAAAAAAGTGTAGTCAGTTCCCCAAAATACATTGAGTTAAATGCAAATAATTATTGATTCTACCAAAAAAAAAAAAAATGTGTTTTCAAAGAAAATGATGCAGGAGAAAGTTGAAATTAGACACAATAATTGCAACCTAAGAGCTTAAAATGTGTAAGTAACTGGAAAAAATTATTGATTTCAGAAAACACATAAACACACAAGGAATAGTGACATATTTTTTTAATAAACTCTTCCAGAATTGGGAAGGTAGAAGGTATGGGTGGTGATAAATCTACATGTAGCCATCCAGGGCTTTTTGTATCAGACAACACCAAGACTCTCTCTCTATATAGTCAAAGTTTAAATTTCTTTTTTTCTTAATTTTAAAGATTTTATTTATTTATTTGACAAACAGAGATCACAAGTAGGTAGAGAGGCAGGCAGAGAGAGAGGGGGAAGCAGGCTCCCTGCTGAGCAGAGAGCCTGATGTGGGGCTCGATCCCAGGACCCTGAGATCATGACCTGAGCCGAAGGCAGAGGCTTTAACCCACTGAGCCACCCAGGCACCCACAAAGTTTAAATTTAAAAGAAATGGTATATTGTTCTCTGTTACCCAGACTATTTTAGAGCAAAGCAAAAGGGAAGAGACATTTTAAATCATTTTATTAGGTCATTTTAAAAATTATACTAAAACTAGACAGACAAATGAAGGATAAATTTAGGCACATCTCAATTATGAAAATACAATGCAAAAATACTAAATGAACCTATACCTATTGGAATGTTGTCTCCTATACTAGGGGTATGTCATATCTGGTCTGAAGTCTAAAGGCAAAGAATCCCAATGTATTATAGCACCATGGCAAATGCTGGGTACAGTATTAGTTACATTTGCATGTGATTCTCAGTGATAAAGGCAATATAGCTTTATTAAAAAAGATTTTATTTATTTGAGGGGGGGGGGAAGCATGGAGAGCAGGTGAATGGGAGAAGAAGGCTTCCCACTGAACAGAGAGTCTGACGTGGGCTTGATCCTAGGACCCTGAGATCATGGCCTGAGCCAAAGATAGACACTTAACTGGCTGAGCCACCCCTGTGCCCCGAGATAATATACTTTTAAAAAATCAATTTTCAAGAAATATAACAAAGTCATAACTTTTGTCTAGTAATTTCAAAATGGACAAAGCAGAAATTGATAATATTTTAAGGGAATTGAATTCCATCATTCACCAATTGTGTTTCACAATGCCTCTTAATACTAAATATATAAAGCAGACCTAAATATTTGGCATTTGTATTGCCAGTTTGAACTACACAATTGATACTTTTGATTACTGCACCCAACAGCTAGAAAATATATATTTAAAAAATTGGGCAATCATCCACAAAATCAATTAAATACAAGTACCAGAGTAACAGTAAATTTCACAGATCAAGTATCACTTTTGGTACCATCTTCAAACAAAATGTAGTTCAGTCACAGTACAATAAGGAAGAGCCTTGGAAAACCAAAAACACATGATTCTGTGACCTATGAATCAAATAAGAATAATGGAAATAATTAAGTGAAACTAAATAAACATTAAAGATGTAATATCAAGGGACGCCTGGGTGGCTCAGTTGGTTAAGCAGCTGCCTTCCGCTCAGGTCATGATCCCAGCATCCTGGGATCGAGTCCCACATTGGGCTCCTTGCTTATCGGGGAGCCTGCTTCTTCCTCTGCCTCTGCCTGCCATTCTGTCTGCCTGTGCTTGCTCTCTCTCCCTCTCTCTCTCTGACAAATAAATAAATAAAATCTTAAAAAAAAAAAAGATGTAATATCAAAAATTTTCTGAAATTGTCCATGGAGAGAAATTTATGACCTTAATTGCTCATAATAACATAAAATAGAGGGTGAAAACTTGTGAGCTAAGCAGACAGGTTAAGAAACTAGAAAATGGGGGGGCCTGGATGGCTCAGTGGGTTAAAGCCTCTGCCTTCAGCTCAGGTCATGATCTCAGGGTCCTGGGATCGAGCCCTGCATCAGGCTCTCTGCTCAGCAGGGAGCCTGCTTCTTCCTCTCTCTCTCTCTCTCTCTCTCTCTCTGCCTGCCTCTCTGCCTACTTGTGATCTCTGTCAAATAAATAAATAAAATATTAAAAAAAAATTAGAAAATGAAGAATCTAATAAAGCCAAAGGCAGAGGAAAGATAGTCGATGAAAAAGAAATCAAAGAAATATTATAGAGCCATAATAGTGCCAAAGCTTTAGTTCCTTTGAAAAGATTAATGAAAATTGTTAATTAATTTCAGGAGTGATTAATGAGGGACAGAGAGAGAGAAAGGAGAAAGGAAGGAGGGAAGGAAAGAAGGAGGGAAAGAAAGAGGGAAAGAAGGAAATAGATGGGGAAGAGAATGAAAAAGCAAATGTAGAGGGGCCCCAAGGGTAACAAAGTTCAAGTGTCTGACTCTTGTTGGTTTGGCTTAGGTCATGATCAAGGAGTCATGGGACCCCCACCCCTGCCTTGAGCTCCACACTCAGCAGGGAGTCTGCTTCCCTCTTTCTCTCTCCCTCTGCCCCTCCCCGTTGTGGTCTCTGTCTTTCTCTCTCTCTAAAAGGAAATAAGTAAATATAAAACAAAACAAAACAAATGTGGTAGTCTGATAAAATGTTGCCATTTCAGGCATCAGGGATCCATGGAAATTTTTTTTTGCAATGTGTTTACAGTTTTCTGTAAGTTGAGAATCATTTCAAAATAAAAAGTTTCAATGTTAAAAATTATTGCAAAGCATTACATTTTGTGATTTTTAACTTTCTTCTGCATTTCTGTGCTTCAGAGGAATTTGTCAGTTGGAATTATACTGTATAAAAAATAATCTAAAGACAGGGATTTAAAATTAAATCACAAAATTTAAAGATCTGGCATCGAGAAAGGGCATTGGACCTGCAGCCTGATTCAGGAGCACATTCAGAAAATTTAAAATGCGAAGCACCACTCAATGGCATTTTGTCAAATATTTTCACAGTCATGATAAGATTTGTATAATAATACATGAGAGGAAAGTGATTTGCCTTACATGTATTTTAACATACGCTGCACTGTTAAAGAGCATTATGAAAGAAATTTTCTGCAATGTCAAGAATAATTAGGTCATATTTGAATAGGTAACTCAAAGTCCTTTGTGCTTTGCTGACTGTTGGCGGCCATCCACCTGACACCTCTGTGGGGAGAAAAAAATATTATCCAGGAAATCATTAAGAACTTGACCATGGATGGTGGAAGTTTCAGTGTGATTTGAACCATTGACTTGTTCTGTTTAGGACTAAGCTTTCTAGATTGATAGAACCTCTGTGAGTGTGTCAGAAGAATGAATCAATTGGTCTGAAGTTAAACTGTGCTAATAACCGGAAAAGTATCCCGTGTAGAACAATCAGGAAAGAAATAAGAATTCTTTCTGATGTGAGACTGAAGACATCCACAAAGGTGAACGCATGTCATGAACACATGAGATGTGTACCTTGGTTACCTTGGGTCTCAGAGACTAAGGACTTTGAGGATAAAAAGACCTTCTTTTAAACGTGCACGCACTGAAAAATACAGTGGCATAGATACAGCCTAACCTGAAATGAAGGATTTTCACTTGATTGTTGATATGTATTTCTTAAAACGAGCCCAGAAGAATATTACAGTTACTCTTTCTTTTACTACAATGCTCACTTTTAAATCAGCGGTATGCTTTACCTTTTTTTGTTTATTTTTTAAAATTTTCTTGGCAGATGGATTTAACCCAGATACATTGGATGTATTTGACTCAAATGAATAATCTCAAGGTCCCAAAGGATCCACTTGCAGTAAATTTTCCTTTGTTTGAACACCTGCCTGCCCACATATTCACTCTTTTCTAATAAGTGAAGGCCTTCCTGGGGCACCTGGGTGGCTCGGTCGGTTATGCCTCTGCATTCAGCTCAGGTCATGATCTCAGTGTCCTGAGATCCATCCCCCCATCAGGCTCCCTGCTCAGTGGGGAATCTGCATCTCCCTCTCCCTCTGCTCCTCCTCCCCCCACTTATACTCCCTCTCTGTCAAATAAGTAAATAAAATCTTAAAAAGATAATAAAGTTGCTTTCACATAGTTAAAAAAATAGTGAATGGCCTTCTTCAAGATATAGTTATGTTGAGAGAAGTCAGCTAAGCCATTTCAGCCTTTAACTCCTCTGTTTTGTTTCCAATGATGGATCAACGGTAAGCATATCAATTTGAAGAATGTTCTACAAAAGACATGCAGCTCGATCGCTTAGGGAAAACCCTGCCTGAAGAGAGCTGCCAGAAGGGCTTATTTAGGCGGGTCATGCTCTGGGGACCCTGCGTGTGTAGACCCCAGCCGTGGGGTCCAGGCAATATTCAGGCTACTAGGCACATGCTGCTAGAATGAGAGTTGAGGAATTATTGTCCCTTGGCTTGTTTTTATTGTCCTGACCTGCCTGTGCGTCTTAGTGTCTCCCAGCAGCACACACGTATTCCGATCCACAGCACGTGTCAGTTGAGGGCTAGGTTGGCTCTGCCCGGTGCGTTTTTGGCTTCTGGGAGGCAAACTCCAGGAGCAACACACGTGTGACTCAGGCCCCTGAGAGAGTTCTGGTTACAGGCATTAAGACACGATGCGACCCGGTGAAGAGTAGCAGAAGCACGGAGCACATTTTACATATTTACGGTGCAGAACAAACCATGGGCTTGGTAGGTTGCAGCTTTCCCTTCAGAGTGAGGATTCAGTTATCTTCAACATTATTTTGTTGTCACCATGGGTGTTGCTGAACTTGATCTGAGCCTTGTGGTCCTGGGAAGTGGCTGCAATTCTGAAATCTCCTCCAAACCCACGTTTTCCCTGCTAAGCCCCTTCCCCTCCTTTCTCATGACTCCGGTCAGACTCCTGGAGGACTGTCTTGTTGACCTGCCTCTATGAAACCCAGGCTCCCTTCCTTTTCTTTCAAACGTTCTTCATTAATGAATGTTCCCTCTACTGCATTAGCCTGAATGAAATCCCATCTGCCTTTTTTGTCTCTTAACACCGTAAACGTTGACAAATGGCAGGACAGGCAGAAAATATTCTACGTTGATTCTCCTTTAATCATCTTTCTCCGGGAGAGTATTTGTCTGGCTGAAACCAGTCTTCATAAATTTAGGTAAATGGAAATTAGAGACCTATCTAATGGTGGATTTCCTCATTTTTCTGCTGCTTCCTGGAATTCCTTGTTTCTGTGACCCTTGTGGATTTCTGCCGCCTAGTTCGGACCCATCTCTCTGGCCTCATGTCTCACTGGGGCAAGAGACTCCGTGCTGCCTGAGCACTGCTCACTTAAGCCTTATTGAATGACCCTGCTCTAGATTTGTTGTAATATTTGTATTTTCCCCAATCATAGAATGCATCAAAACTTTGCCTTCCTGAAAAGCAAAATCCCTATTGGTGTAAAAATGTAATACATATATTTTAAGATTTTTATTATGATTTGAATATAAGAGCTAACTCACATTTTCTACCTACTCCTGATCCTTTTCTGCTTGTGTCTTAATATTTCTTTTAACTACCCTTCATGACAGTGTTGCTAATGGTAACCTCCTTTGTGTGAGAGCAAGATTTGTTCAGTCCTTAAGGACAACAGTTCTGACACAGTATTAAGTCTGACATGGTATCTGTGGGGGGAAAAAAGGTTTCTTAGCTTGTAGGGCTTTTCTCGAACTCATAATTAATTGTTAGCTCACATTTCTTGTTACAAGCTTCCTCCCATGATCTGTACTCGGGGGAGCTCTGAGTAGCTATCACTAATTGCCTGGGACACCTCACCAGAGCAGCGAGATATGGAGCAAAGGGGGTGTTCAAATGTCACTCAGAATGAAGGCTTTTGTCGGCATTTCTAGCCTCTCGCTGCCCTGCAGTAAGACTTTCAAAATTATCTTCCAGATGATGAACGTTGTTTGAGAGTTAGAACTGGAATTTTTCAGTGACACCGGATATGGATTAAGAAGGGAAACTGAGACTCTGACTGACCTGCTCACGTGGCCGCAGGCAGGGGGAGGCCAGCTGAGTAGCAGAGCAGGCCAGTGGCTGGGCCTCTCGGTGGTTGAACTGCTGAAATGAGAATTACCTTGCTGTCACCAGCAGGTAACCACTTTAGGTAAACAAACAAGGGTGATGATTAGGAATGTGGATTTAAAAGCCCTTGAAACCAATGGTGAGGAGATGGAGTGTCCTTCTGATGGCCACCAGGGCCAAAGGCAAAAATTAAGCCATGGGAAGGGATTGTGGATCTATGGCCATCTCGACAGAAAGAACCTAGGAGGTGACTGTCTTCATCATTTATGGGATAAAGATGATTCTGCAAATACCACCCATATGTTTTCTTTCTTTTTTTTTTTTAAGATTAACTTATTTATTAGAGAGAGAGAGGGAGTGAATGAGTAGTGGGGAGGGATGGAGGAAGAGGGAGAAGCAGGCTCCCTGCTGAGCAGGGGGCCCAACATGGGACTCGATCCCAGGACCCTGAGATCATGACCTGAGCTAAAGTTGGATGCTTAACCCACTGAGCCACCTAGGCGCCCCTTAGTCGCGTGTTTTCCCAGGATTTCTACCTTCAGCATAAACAACAGCAATGATTTAGCCATCTTAGAGATATTTTTTAAGCTTTAAAAAATAATGCATTCATAATTACATACAAGAGTGTGTATATGACACTTAGGTATGATTTAATGAATAATATAATGCTGGCCTCTGTACCTGCTAGCCAGCTTAAGAATTAAAAGTTAGAAGCCCCCTGCGTATTCGTCATCAGTTACATCCCCTTCTCTCCACCTGGAATTACATTTTAAAATAATTGTGTTAGTATATTCTTTGGTTTGGTTATGGCTTATCACATATGTGTGTGCTCTAAATAATACTCATTTTTCTGTCTCTAGTGACATAGGATCAGGCTGTTACCTGACTTGTCTCTTTCCTTTTTTTTTTTTTTTTTAAGATTTTATTTATTTATTTGACAGAGAGAGACAGAGAGAGGGAACACAAGCAGGGGGAGCAGGAGAGGGAGAAGCAGACTTCCCACCTAGCAGAGAGCCCGAGGTGGGCCTTGATCCCAGGACCCTGGGATCATGACCTGAGCTGAAGGCAGCTGCTTAACAACTGAGCCACCTGAGCTGAAGGCAGCTGCTTAACAACTGAGCCACCCAGGCGCCCACTTCTTTTTTTTTTTTTTAAAGATTTTTTTATTTATTTATTTGTCAGAGAGAGAGAGGGAGAGAACGAACACAGGCAGACAGAGTGGCAGGCAGAGGGAGAAGCAGGCTCCCCACAGAACAAGGAGCCTGATGCGGGACTCGATCCCAGGACGCTGGGATCATGACCTGAGCCGAAGGCAGCGGCTTAACCCACTGAGCCACCCAGGCGTCCCCACTTCTTTAAATATTATGTTTTGCACTTGGGTCATGTTGATGTATCCAAGTGTGACTCGTTATCTTTCAGTCTTCTATGAAAACTCTTGATCTGTTACACTCCTTAGGGAGAATTCGGTTGCTTTTAGCTTTGGGTTGTAACATGTCACTGATCTGAGCATTCTCGTAGGAGTCTCTAGATTCCCATTTCGAGGAGTTTTTCTAGACATCGGATTGCTGAGTCATAGTGTATGTGTGTCTTCAACTTTATGAGGTAATGCCAAATTGATTTCTAAAATGTTGTAGCAATATATAGTCACACCAGCGGAATGGAAGAGATGTCATGGCAACACTGTATTTAGATAGTAGCTGATAATCTAAAATCCCATTCTGGAGCTGGAAGTTTGGTGAGTGGTGTAGTAGAATCCCCTTATTTTATAAGTCATGAAATGTTGGCTTCATCTGGTCACACAGACAGTGTCTATCCCATATGGGAGTAGAAACTATCTAATGACCTTTCAATAAAAGCATTTGGAGTACCACCGTCTTAATGCAGAAGCTGGGGTTCCAAGGAACAGAGAGAATCAATCAAGAGTTTTTAATTGTACCTTTTGAGGAAGTCCTTATTTCCCCCAAATACTATGAATAAAGGTGAGATTTCTTTATTTCATTAAAACTTACAGAAATACATAAACAAAACAAGATTCTCTGTGTTTAATCTTGAGAAAGTGAACTCTGACGCTTCGAAGAAGTCACAAAGTCAAGCTGAACAGTGCAAGTACTGACCAAAAATACAGGAACAGGTGAATCTGATTACATAGAGAACCTCTCTTATTAAAGTTTCTACCCTCAAAATATTAGATCTGAGAAGTTAGTTTCCTAATATTTAGAATATTGTGAGAAATTAAGAGTCCATATAAGCACATTGGCTCACATGTTCCAATAAAGCAGCTTTTTTTTTTTACCATAGATTATCAATTTTTCCTTAAATTGATATTCCTATGCCACATTGATTATTATCTATACTATATATGCATATATTGTATATATGTGTATATATGTATATTTTTTTCTATACCATGTATTTTTTTTCTCCAGTCTCAGAATATAATTCCATAATGGGTTTCAGTTGTGATTGAAGTTTGTACAGAATTTGCTTTAAATTCACCTTAAATGATCCTAAGTCTTCTTGTGTCTAATTGATTCCAATCAAAGTTTAAGTTAATAGAAAAAAGAGGGAGTATTTGGACTTCTGACAGATCATGAAAAACATCACAAATGTTGGAGCACCTGCATTTGGTATCAAGAATATGTAGTAAAGGAGATGGGAGGAGTGTTTACATTGTGCTTACTATATACCAGATTTTCTGTCAGCCACTTTTTTTTTAAAAGATTTTATTTATTTATTTGACAGAGAGAGATCACAAGTAGACAGAGAAGCAGGCAGAGAAGGGGGAGGAAGCAGGCTCCCTGATGAGCAGAGAGCCCTATGTGGGGCTCGATAAAAGGACCCTGAGATCATGACCTGAGCTGAAGGCAGAGGCTTTAACACACTGATCCACCCAGGCGCCCCTGTCAGCCACTTTTCATAAATTGTCTTACTATGATAATATTTTGGGGGGCATTATATTCTCATTTTACATTATCCTGAAAGAGGTCAAATGATTTTTTTGGCATTACAGATTTATCTCCAGTAGATGACCGAAGTTGCTCACTGGACGAGGCAGCTCTTTCTAGAAGCAAAACAGAGAGTCACCTGTCATTTTTGAAAATGTCCTGTGGTGTAAAATCAGAATTACTGGGTGTCTTTGTTTAGATTTATTGTTGCTGCTGTTGCTCTTGATTTTTTTAGAAGGGGGCTGAGCAATGGATAGCAGAGAGAGAATCTTAACCAGGCTCCATGCCAGTGTGGAGGCTGATGTGGGGCTTGAGCTCAGGACCCTGACATCATGACCTGAGCTGAAATCAAGAGTCGGGTGTTTAAATGACTGAG
>NW_019154103.1:39718017-39740780 GCF_002288905.1 Enhydra lutris kenyoni
ACACACACACACACTCAAACAAATCCAAAATGCCTTATTGTGTGTTTTATTTATCAAGATTACTAATAACTTCTTTTGAAATGGGAAATTTGGAGATGGCGGTTAATCTGTACTTCCTAACAACACAGAACTAGAATGTGCCATTTACTATCTTGTAATACACAGAAAAAGAAAAAAAAAGAAAAGAAAAAAAAATTTAACATCTACATGTTTAAATTTCAAAAGCCCTCTCTCTACGTGCCAAAAAGCCATTTCCTCAACCCTGTTACAACTTTCAACAGTTTCAGAGTATGTATCTCTGGTCTGCTTACTCAATCCAAAAGATTTAATCCTGATAAAGGATCACAGAAATACCTGAAAATTTTGGTTGGTCTACCAACTAGCCCTTAAGGAAGAAAACTTGGTCTTGCATTCTATCTAGCTTCTATCTAGGCATTACAGCAATACTTGGAGCAAAAGGGGGGAGGGAAGCACTTCCTCAGCAGCTCCCAGGGGCCAGTCCTCTGCTTCCAACACTCTCTGCTGGGGCCAGAAGTCAGGTGTGGCCCAAGGAAGATGGGGGTACTCCACAAATATGCTGCTATCTCTGGAAGAGTATTTGTACTCTTAGTTTTCTTTCAGGTCTGTTTACCCTGTGCCCTGAATCAGCCTAAATACACTAATCCTCAGTGTAGAAACTGAAGGGAGGGGCAGTCCCTCCACTGTCTGAATATGGCCCCCAGAAATCCTTACTCCTCAAGTGAAGAGGGTGGTACACTACTGCTGCCCCAGGCCCCACACAAATGACTCAAGCCCGGGACAGGTCTTGGTTATTCTTTTTTTTTCTTACCTTTACACACCTTTTCCAAAAACATAATATTTTTTGTTTTCTTCTTTTACCTAAATTTCATCTTTGAATATTATTAGTATATTTACTGGAAGTTGGGCCTGAGGTACGAGTTAATGAAACACTGTTTTGACTTCCTTGGGATTCAAGTCACCAAAGTCACAAGAGACCTTAAAGACGAATACGGGAGGTTACGTAGCTGGGAACAGGACTTTGCTCTTTTAATAGTGAGAAGTCTGGATTTTTCTAAGTAACTGAAGACCCAAGAAAGCCAACGTAAAACACAGTACTTTATTTTGCTACTGGTGTCCAGGCACAGTACTTAAAAGTTATAGAAAAACATTTGTTGGCAATTTCATATGAAGAGGAGATCAACAACCTAAGAAAAATTTGTCCTTTTAACATAAACTAAACCAAATTCTCATTTTATACCAACGTATTTTCGATGTTAACTTGTTTTTTTTTTTTTTTAATTTAATTAAATCCATGAGAGCCATTCAATCTCTGCTTGACCTCATTAATTCCTGGTTGAAAATTCAGAAGCAAGCAATTGCAAACCGTTTCTTTTATATCAGCATCCTGTGTGTGGGCAAATGTATAAATACATTTTGTAACCTCGAGAAGTCTATTATTCTGCATACTAAATTTTCCAATGTGGCACTGATGAGGGAGCAGGAGGCTGGCTGAGGACAAAGCAAAAGCTGGCACCTTGCACCCCCTCTCCATTTGCTCCCCTCGGTAATGTGTGTGACATTCCTCAGGCACCCCTGACTGCCATAAACGAGAAACAAATAGTTAACTTGCAGAGATCACAATCCTGCAAGACAGAGTCTCCCTTGGTTTACAAATGTCCTTGAGATTTACAACAAAGAAGTTACCTTATCAATAGCCCAATTTCCAGAGGCACATAACTCAGTTCCTCAAGCCCTAATGTCACCCTCCCCTCCATAAACAAAACTGAAGGAGGCTGAGGTAGAAGGAAAAGTAAATAAAGTTAAATTTCTTCTAAACCCAAATCTCACTAACAAGGATGCTTGATAGCAGGAATGTAACATTCCACCAGGAGATTCCCAATTGTCTTTATGTTAGTGCCTCATTAGAGGGAAAGCGGCCTTGGCTTGATAGTAACCAGGCCTTCAATATCCTGACAGTCTTCTTTACCCCAATAGCCCTTCTGAACACCCCTTTGTCCTCACCTACCCAACTCCTGTGTATATAACCAGCCACTCCTCACATCCCCGGGGCAGCAGCTCTTCCTGCCCATGGGTCCTGTCCCCATGCTTTAATAAACCACCATTTTGCACCAAAGATGTCTCAAGAATTCTTTCTTGGTCATCGGCTCCAGACCTCAGCCCACCGAACCTCACCTAGGTTCTAGAGCTTCATCAGCACAACATGGGTGTATTAATAAACCCTAATAGTTTTAATTCCTCCGTGGCGTGGCCTCCTAGGTCTCACTGTGGAAATCTAGGGTCTCTCACACCCTGGTTTCCCACCCAGGAGGGTAAGGAAAAAAAAATGAGAAGAACTAAGAACACAATATCAGAAAGAAGCTTACTGGAGATCCAGGAGAGGCGTGGAAGATGCAGCCAACCAACAGGGCTACCAGGTGTATCCACCTGGCTGGAGAAGCCAGATCCAAAATGTTCACCAGCTGTCTCCAGGTCCTCTCTGCTTGAGAAAACGATCAAATGACAAAACCAAAACAACTTAACGAGTTTGAGGTCCTTTATTCAAGGGAAAACAACCCAGGGATGGGGGTAGGGGGTGGGGATGGGGGCAAAGTCCAGTGTCTCACCAGCAATGACACACTCTTCTTGAAAGATTTTGGATAAGAGCAAATTCTATAGGAGGTTTAGATGAGATAATGCAGAAACAGAACACTGGCTAGGGTGTTGGGATTTCCCCATAAGGCTAGCAAGGTCCTGTTTCCTAGAGGAAAGTAAACTAGCCAATGGTGCACTAGTGGATGGTGATCAGTGTGCTTTAGGATTAACAGGTGTTTCCCTGGAAGTGCAGACTGATTTATGTTGAGCTTTGGAATGTAGACTGGGCCATTGCAGTGGCCTCCCACCTGGGGGCACTGATCCATGAATTAGCTTTTTCTGGCCCCATGGGGTAGGATCTTTGGATGATTTCTAGGGTTCCTTTATTTTTTTTTTTAAAGATTTTTTTATTTATTTATTCGACAGACAGAGATCACAAGTAGGCAGAGAGGCAGGCAGAGAGAGAGGGGGAAGCAGGCTCCCTGCGGAGCAGAGAAGCCCGACGCGGGGCTTGATCCCAGGACCCCGGGACCATGACCCGAGCTGAAGGCAGAGGCTTTAACCCACTGAGCCACCCAGGTGCCCCTCCAGGGTTCCTTTAATCTCTAGCACCTTCTTATTTACCTTAAGAAAGTGTTGCAGGGGTTAGAGTATATATAACTTGTAACAGATACATGACTTTCATGGCAAAGAGAAATTTATAGAAAGCTACTGCATTCACCTTTGGGGCAAAGTAGTGTGTTGAAACCACAACAGCAAAGAGGCTCAGAATTTTCAGGAAGTGTTTCCTCCAAAAAAATACACCAGATGTCAGATTTTTACTGAACCAGAATGATTATATACTTTGGAGAGATTCATACATCAAGGGCACAAGTTGAAACTAGCCTTTCAAGGATTTAGAATCACATTTATTAATGTAATTGAAATTGTGCTTCTGAGCTTTCCTATATTTTGAGTGCCTGCCCATGTGAGGGAATGGGTGGACACATTGTTAAATATTTCTGCATTTGGTGAGAGTGTCAGATCTTGCTTACCTTTCTGACAAGGCTCATACTGTGCAAAGCAATTCCAATATCAAGGCTGATCACCTGTCCAGAGACAGCCAGCCATTAAACTCCCAAAACTCCCAAATCCAAAGACACAATGTTAAATATTTCTGCATTTGTTAAGAGCACCAAAGATACTGCTTGCTTTTCTGGGACAAGCCTCATACCACGCAGAGCAATTCCAATATCAAGGGTGATCATCTGTCCAGAGACAGCCATTAAACTCACGGACCAGATCTGAAAAACATTTGTAACTATTTAGCCACTCCTGAATAGCTTTCACAGCTAGCTAAATCATCTTCTCCAACTGGTAATTGTTTCAATGTCCCAAGACATTAAAAGCTGTTAAAGTCTAATGACCCAAGTCTTGTTTTTCCTAGAAGGTGGAAACTTTTTTTGATGTTCTAGCTTTTTTTTTTTTTTTCAATAGTGTTTAACTGGCTACCAGTTTTAGAAAAATACAGTATTACATCTATGCATAAAGTATAAATCAAGTACTTCAGTGAAATTGTAGGTTTGGTAAAGGTGTATTTTTGGTTCAGTACTGACTGCAAATGTTATACATACAAATAGCCATTTTTGTGTTCGAATGAAAGAGGGAAGGGTATCACTAAGAGATATGAAAATCCTCATGGAGCAGTCCTATTTTTGTGGTTTATTTTATTAATATTTGCAGTCTATACTATACCACAGATTTTTTAGCCTTTACCTGGTAAAACCTTTTGTCATAATCAAGAAAAAGTATCCACAGGATATTATTTTATGATTTTCAGGTAATTATCTCTCTTATAAGAGTCCAAATATAGTACAGACTTGTTTATTTGCAATTTTTTCCCTCTATGAGACACTTCATTGTTCAGTCTGTCAAAAGATACTACAAATGGGGGACCCTTGGGTGGCTCAGTCAGTTAATTGACTGCTTTCTGCTTAGGTCATGATCCCAGAGTTCCAGGAGAGAGTCCCGTATTGGGCTCCCTGCTCAGTGAGGAGCCTGCTTTTCCCTCTGACCCCATCATGCTTTCTCACTCACTCTCTATCTCAAATAAATAAATAAAATATTTTTTTAAAAAGACGTTACAAATGGTACTGAGCTAATCAAAATTTAAAAGAAAACATGACAGAAGAATGCATGAATGAGAAAAGCAAAATTCCTGGTAATTACACTGGAAATCCACTTGAATGATCTTGTTGCCATGGTTAATTTTAGATATTTTAACCTTTCTTGTATTGTTAAATCAAATGCTATCCCAAAGAAAGAAAAGAGCCCCTAGAGAAATAGAAATAAAATCAACCTATTATTAACTGAAACAGTAAAAATGACAAAGCGGAAAAGTCCAAGTTCAAAGTACATTCTAGACATCTCCATTTGTTCTGGAAAAAATAATCAGTAAAAAAAAAAATATACGCATATTTATTCATTTTTATGAGTCAATCATTTAAATTTTCATTAATAAAATTATCAAGTTAAGACTAATTATAACTATTTTTTTTAGCACCAGTGGAAAACAAACGCCTAATCTAATGTTTAACTTGAATTATAAAATATATTAATGAAAAATACAGGTACACCTATATGTGTAGGACATTTTCTAAATCTTACAGGACTGCTTCATTTAAATGCTTATTCCACTGTCTCAGCTTTATAGTATTTTATCTTACTCATTTTTTTTTTGATGTTTCAAGAAAAGGAACACAAATAATATTATTTTTAACTACATTCATTAATTTTTTCAGTCATTTATCATCATTTGTTCACCAAATATCTTACTTTTTTTACTATGTGGCAGTTATCACATTAAGTTGATGAACTAAAAGAAAATGCTGTTGTTTAAAATTAATGACACATTTACCAAAGTAATAAAGTGAAATAATTTTAATATAATACAAATACTTCAATAATTCTAAACTAATTCAGTTCTCAGTGATCAAAAAATGCTAGTTCATCTGACAGAAAAAAACACAAAAAAGGAGTTAATGCAATTTTACACTGGCATTTGAGGAACCAGGATTGAGACTTTGTGTGCAAGTTTGCATTTTTTAAAAATAACTGGTTCAACTTGTCATAATTAGAAACAACTGACTATTGTTAAAGGGGGAAACTCCAATTTTAAAAGGGTGTCTTGAAGAGTTAGATTTGATTCCAATACCACATTCTTTATAGCAACGTGAAAATTTCTAACATATGGTACAATTCCCAAACTTGTTTAGGTTAATGTTGAAAATTAATCCTAGCAACTGCCATTTTCAATGTATGAAAATCTCTCAGCAGGATCTGACAAAACAATACAAAATGGAGGCATTCTGAAGAGGGATGTTTCCTGAGTCAAAATGTAGGGTAACCTGATCGAGCAGATCGCCACAGAGTTCACGAGTCTTCATATTCTGGTCCGACAGAAACAAATCACAAACATTTCAGTGAAAATTCCCACTAATCTTCATTGGACCGTGGTTCTACTGGAATTTCTGAGTTGTGAGCAACAGCTATATGGACATAAATTAAAACTGAGGGAATAACTGGTTTGAAATGGTGTGGATATCCCCATATAGTTAAGCATTTAGTTACCGTCCTTTCCTTAAGCTTATATTCTCTCCATATACATCATGTCCAATGGAATATCCTCCAATAATCAAAAATGTAATTGCTCAATTTTTCCATTCCCATTAGACAGTAAAGTAGCAACATACTCTTATAAATACCATAGAAGAAAATCTCTATTTGCTGTTTCTACTAATCAGAAAACATAGTTGGTGGCTCATTGTTTTGTATGTATAAATACATACACACAAATATAAATATATATTTATAAATATACCTATATTTATATAGGTATATATTTTATATATTTATACATATATATAAATGTAAACGTATATGTGTGTGTGTTTGTGCGTGCGTGCGTGTGTGTGTGTGTGTGTGTGTGTGTGAATCCAGAAATGCATCTACAGAGCAGGAAAAGAAGAAATGTATTTCAAAACACACTTCTTAGATGTGTAACTTACCCCTACAATCTTTCTGGGCCTCCATAATTAGAGTAACTTAAAAGGTATTTTTTTTTTTTTTGTAAGTTTTATTTTCTTTTTGGTGTCTCAACTCTAGCTACAGCCCTGGCCAATGTATTTCTATAAACAGAAACTGGATATACTAATGTGTACTTCTTGGGCTGGCCAATGCTGGAGTGTTAAAATTTATTGGTTTTTTTTTTTCTACAACAGACCAAAGAGAGTAAATTTTTAAGAGAATTTTTCTAACTGAATTTAAAAGTTAGATGAGAATCGAATAAAAATCAGTGTGTCTATGTCCATTTATGAAATTTTCCTCATTTCAACTGAATAAAAGTAAAGAAAACATGAAAAAAAAAAAAAACTGTCCTCTGAACTGAAACAGGGAACACCTCCAGCCTCAGAGCAGAAATACACAAATCAAATCGAATTTGATGGGGGTGATGGACATTAAGGAAGGCATGTAATGAGATGAGCACTGGGTGTTAGAAGCAACTAATGAATCATTGAACACTACATCAAAAACTAATGATATACTATATGCTGGCTAATTGAATTCAAATTTAAAAAGGGAGAAAAAAATGAAAAAAATTGACTTTGGAATGAATTGAAGAGAACAGCAAAAATGATACAGAACTCCTTTACCCAAAGGCATGGGAAAATTTGTGAGAAGAAAGTCTCAAAATGGAAACCAGAATTGGGGATTTGGGTGTGTTGTACAGAAGGCATAGAAAGACATTGTTTTCAGTCTATTTCATCAGGGCATGTCAATACAAGACAAAAGGAAAGACTGCCAGGCTACCCACCACCAGTTCTGCCCTTCTACCTGGACCCCTAAATATGAAAGATGAAGTTGAAAGGCAAGGGTGGAGAGTAGGCAACTGTGTAAACACCTTATATTATCAAAATCATGGTGATGAACAGTAAGAAAAGCTTTGGATGGCAAGCAAATGACCCACATTTTAATCCAATTCTCATTGTCCTGTCACCCCAAACTGAGACAAGGCACACCCACCACTGTCCCTGTGTGGATTGGAAAAATTAGAGATATTTGACTAATTTTGGTAGAGGAACTCAAAGAACAATTTCAGACTGCCATTAACCATATGCATAGGTTCGTTCCTCCCTTCCTAGGTAGCTGAATGACATTCTTCAGTCAAGTGTTAGGCACATTCAAACAGGACCCAAGTACACAGGCAGAACACAGAACATTCAATATGCATGATTTTCAGACACACAGTTGTCAAGATATTTGTTATTTCTGATAAAATTGAGTAACAAAGTAAACGGGAACCATGGAATCATATTCAAAAAAAGGAAGAAAAAAGAGAAGGAAAAGGGGAAGAAAGAAAAGAAGCAAAAAAAAAAAATTGTGCAAAGGCTAAATCTTAAACATGAAGAGGAGTTCATCTAACAAGTAGAAGAGAATTTTAGACAACCTGTATTATTCCACAACTGCTATCCCCACATTTCATTTAAAGAAAATGTGAAATCTACAATATTAGAGAATGGGAAAACTGAATGTAAAAGAGACAGAAAATGAAGAAAATTTTAAATGAGAAAGAACAGCACCACTGTAGTCATTAAACATAATTGGCAGAATATAATCAATACTGGGAATATATTTTAAAAAAAATACTGGGAATATAAAAAGCAGTGAAACAAAGGGCAGACTTAAGAAAATGTGGACAAAAAAAAAAAAAAGGAAAAGAAAAAGAAAAGAAAAAAGAAAATGTAGACAGTGGATTGTCCAACATGAGACATTTCACTGTGGAAGGAGTTCATGTGGGTTCCTATGTTTATGTGTGTGTGTGTGTGTGTGTGTGTGTGTGTGTGTGTGTGATGACTATGTAATTAGTTTGGGAAGTGTGCTTAAATGGACTAAAACCTTTTTTTAAGATATTATTTATTTATTAAACAGACAGAGATCACAAGTAGGCAGAGAGGCAGGCAGAGAGAGAGGAGGAAGCAGGCTCCCTGACAAGCAGAGAGCCTGATGCGGGGCTCAATCCCAGGACCCTGGGATCATGATGTGAGCTGAAGGCAGAGGCTTAACCCACTGAGCCACCCAGATGCCCCAAAACTTTTTTTTTTAAACTATAAGATTTCAATATTATAGCACATAATTTTTAATATTTCTGATACGTATGAAGTTCACGTATATAATGAACTTACTAATATCTCCATGAAAACTGCAAATGGAATGTAGCTTAGGCAATGTCTTATATACAAAATGCATGGATCAAAGAGATGGCAATGATTGACAGAACATAGATGGAGAAAACAAAACCAAACATAAAAACCAGCAGACCTAACTATAGATTAGTGTCTTTGTAAGAGATGCCAGAGAACAAACTTTTCCTCTCCCTCCCTCCCTCCCTCTCTCTCTTTCCCATTTTCCTTCTTCCTGTTCCCCCCTCCCTTGTCCCTTCCCCCACTCTCTTCCTCCCTCCCTGCCCCTCCCTCCTCTCTCTCTCTCTCTGTGCCCATCCACTGGGGAAAGACCATGAGAGGACTTGGGGAGAAGGTAGCCATCTACAAGCCGGGAACACAGCCTGCCTCAGAAATGGAATTTGCAGACACCTCGATCATGTTCTTCCTGTTTCCAGACTGTGAAAAAATAAATTTCTGTTGTTTAAGTGGCTCAGCCTGTGGGATTTTGTTATGGCAACCCAAGCTGACTAATTCACTAGTACATCATCAATTTTACAACTGCTAATTGATTTTACTAATTTAAACATAGCTTTTTATTTCCAAAATGTTATTTCATTGCAATATGAGTTCCAACTTTCCAGCATTATCTTTTCTAATAACTTGGAGACACATGTTCCTTGATAAGCATTTTGTTTTTGTTTGTTTTTTGCTTCTTTGTTTGGTTTGATTGGTTGTTTTTAGAGAGAGGTGGGGGGAGAGAATCCCAAGCAAGCTCCATGCCCAGCATGGAGCCCAATGTAGGGTTCAATCTCACAACCCTGAGATCGTGACATGAGTTGAAATGAAGAGTTGGATGCTTAACTGACAGGGCCACCCAGATGCCCCCAATTAGGTATTTTTTTGTTTCATTTTGTTTTCAGCGTAACAGTATTCATTGTTTTTGCACCACACCCAGTGCTCCATGCAACACATGCCCTCTCTAATACTCACCACCTGGTTCCCCCAACCTCCCACCCCCCCGCCCCTTCAAAACCCTCAGATTGTTTTTCAGAGTCCATAGTCTCTCATGGTTCACCTCCCCTTCCAATTTCCCTCAACTCCCTTCTCCTCTCCATCTCCCCTTGTCCTCCATGCTATTTGTTATGCTCCACAAATAAGGAAACCATATGATAATTGACTCTCTCTGCTTGATTTATTTCACTCAGCATAATCTCTCCCACTCCCGTCCATGTTGCTACAAAAGTTGGGTATTCATCCTTTCTGATGGAGGCATAATACTCCATAGTGTATATGGACCACATCTTCCTTATCCATTTGTCTGTTGGAGGGCATCTTGGTTCATTCCGCAGTTTGGCGACCATGGCCATTGCTGCTATAAACATTGGGGTACAGATGGCTCTTCTTTTCACTACATCTGTATCTTTGGGGTAAATACCCAGTAGTGCAATGGCAGGATCATAGGGAAGCTCTATTTTTAATTTCTTAAGGAATCTCCACACTGTTCTCCAAAGTGGCTGCACCAACTTGCATTCCCACCAACAGTGGAAGAGGGTTCCCCTTTCTCCACATCCTCTCCAACACATGTTGTTTCCTGTCTTGTTAATTTTGGCCATTCTAACTGGTGTAAGGTGGTATCTCAATGTGGTTTTAATTTGAATCTCCCTGATGGCTAGTGATGATGAACATTTTTTCATGTGTCTGATAGCATTTGTATGTCTTCATTGGAGAAGTGTCTGTTCATATCTTCTGCCCATTTTTTTATATGATTGTCTGTTTTGTGTGTGTTGAGTTTGAGGAGTTCTTTATAGATCCTGGATATCAATTTTTTGTCTGTACTGTCATTTGCAAATATCTCCTCCCATTCCGTGGGTTGCCTCTTTGTTTTGTTGACTGTTACCTCTGCTGTGCAGAAGCTTTTGATCTTGATGAAGTCCCAAAAGTTCATCTTTGCTTTTGTTTCCTTTGCCTTTGGAGACATATCTTGAAAGAAGTTGCTGGGGCTGATATTGAAGAGGTTACTGCCTATATTCTCTTCTAGGGTTCTTATGGATTCCTGTCTCATGTTGAGGTCTTTTATCCATTTTGAGTTTATCTTTGTGTATGGTGTAAGAGAATGATCGAGTTTCATTCTTCTACATATAGCTGTCCTGTTTTCCCAGCACCATTTATTGAAGAGACTGTCTTTTTTCCACTATATATTTTTTCCTGTTTTGTCAAAGATTATTTGACCATAGAGATGAGGGTCCATATCTGGGCTCTCTACTCTGTTCCACTGGTCTATGTGTCTGTTTTTATGCCAATACCATGCTGTCTTGGTGATCACAGCTTTGTAGTAAAGCTTGAAATCAGGTAACGTGTTACCCCCAGTTTTATTTTTGTTTTTCAACATTTCCTTAGCGATTCGGGGTCTCTTCTGGTTCCATACAAATTTTTCGATTATTTGCTCCAGCTCTTTGAAAATTACCGGTGGAATTTTGATCGGAATGGCATTAAAAGTATACATTGCTCTAGGCAGTATAGACATTTTAACAATGTTTATTCTTCCGATCCAAGAGCATGGAATGGTCTTCCATCTTTTTGTGTCTTCTTCAATTTCTTTCATGAGTGTTCTGTAGTTCCTCGAGTACAGATCCTTTACCTCTTTGGTTAGGTTTATTCCCAGGTATCTTATGGTTCTTGGTGCTATAGTAAAAGGAATCGATTCTCTAATTTCCCTTTCTGTATTTTCATTGTTAGTGTATAAGAAAGCCACTGATTTCTGTACGTTGACTTTGTATCCTGCCATGTTGCTGAGTTATTGTATGAGTTCTAGTAGTTTGGGGGTGGAGTCTTTTGGGTTTTCCATATAAAAAATCATGTCATCTGTGAAGAGGGAGATTTTGACTTCTTCATTGCCAATATGGATACATTTTATTTCTCTTTGTTGTCTGATTGCTGTTGCTAGGACTTCTAATACTATGTTGAATAAGAGTGGTGAGAGTGGGCATCCTTATCGTGTTCCTGATCTCAATAGGAAGGCTGCAAGCTTTTTCCCATTGAGGATGATATTTGCTGTGGTTCTTTCATAGATAGATTTTATGAAGTTCAGGAATGTTCCCTCTATCCCTATACTTTGAAGCATTTTAATCAGGAACGGATGGTGGATTTTGTCAAATGCTTTTTCTGCATCAATTGAGAGGACCATGTGGTTCTTCTCTCTTCTCTTATTGATTTGTTCTATCACATTGATTGATTTGCGAATGTTGAACCATCCTTGTAGCCCAGGGATGAATCCCACCTGGTCATGGTGGATAATCTTTTTAATGTGCTGTTGGATCCTGTTTGCTAGGATCTTGTTGAGAATCTTAGCATCCATATTCATCAGTGATATTGGTCTGAATTTCTCCTTTTTGGTAGGGTCTTTGCCTGGTTTGGGGATCAAGGTAATCCTGGCTTCATAGAAAGAGTCTGGAAATTTTCCTTCTGCTTCAATTTTTTGAAACAGCTTCAGGAGAATAGGTGTTATTTCTTCTTTGAAAGTTTGGTAGAATTCCCCAGGGAACCCGTCAGGTCCTGGGCTCTTGTTTTTTGGGAGGTTTTTGATCACTGCTTTAATCTCGTTACTAGATATTTGTCTATTCAGGTTGTCAATTTCTTCCTGGTTCAATTTTGGGAGTTTATAGTTTTCCAGGAATGCATCCATTTTATCTAGGTTGTTTAGCTTATTGGCATATAACTGTTGATAATAACTTCTGAGGATTGTTTCTACTTCCTTGCAGTTAGTTGTGATCTCTCTCTTTTCATTCATAATTTTATGAATTTGGGCTTTCTCTCTTTTCTTTTGGGTTAGTGTGGCCAATGGTTTATCGATCTTATTGATTCTTTCAAAAAAACCAGCTTCTAGTTTCATTGATACATTCTACTGTATCTCTGGTTTCTACCTCATTGATCTCAGCTCTAATCTTGATTATTTCCCTTCTTATGTGTGGAGTTGGTTTAATTTGTTGTTGATTCTCCAGTTCTTTAAGGTGTAGAGACAGTTGGTGTGTTCTGGATTTTTCAATTTTTTTTTTTTAATTTTTTTTTTTAAGATTTTATTTATTTATTCGACAGACAGAGATCACAAGCAGGCAGAGAGGCAGGCAGAGAGAGAGAGGAGGAAGCAGGCTCCCCGCTGAGCAGAGAGCCCGATGCGGGGCTCGATCCCAGGACCCTGAGATCATGACCTGAGCCGAAGGCAGAGGCTTTAACCCACTGAGCCACCCAGGCGCCCCTGGATTTTTCAATTTTTTTGAGGGAGGCTTGGATGGCTATGTATTTCCCCCTTAGGACCACCTTTGCTGTATCCCATAGGTTTTGGACCGAAGTGTTTTCATTCTCATTGGTTTCCATGAATTGTTTAAGTTCTTCTTTGATCTCCTGGTTGATCCAACCATTCTTAAGCAAGGTGGTCTTTAGCTTCCAGGTGTTTGAGTTCCTTCCGAACTTTGCCTTGTGATTGAGCTCAAGTTTCAAAGCATTGTGATCTGAGAATGTGCAGGGAATAATCTCAGGCTTTTGGTATCAGTTGAGTCCTGATTTGTGACCCAGTATGTGGTCTATTCTGGAGAAGTTCCATGTGCACTTGAGAAGAATGAGTATTCCGTTGTTTTAGGGTGGAATGTTCTGTATACATCTATGAGGTCTATCTGGTCCAATGTGTCATTCAATGCTCTTGTTTCTTTATTGATTTTCTGCTTTGATGATCTGTCTATTTCTGAGAGAGGCGTGTTAAGATCTCCTACTATTAATGTATTCATATCAATATGACTCTTTATCTTGATTAACAATTTTCTTATGTAATTGGCTGCTCCCATATTGGGGGCATAGATATTTACAATTGTTAGATCATCTTGGTGGATAGTCCCTTTAAGAATGATGTAATCTCCTTCTGTATCTCTGACTACAGTCTTTAGTTTAAAATCTAATTTCTGTGATATGAGAATCGCTTCCCCGGCCTTCTTTTGAGGCCCATTGGCATGAAAGATGCTTCTCCATCCCTTCACTTTCAGTCTGGGAGTATCTTTAGGTTCAAAATGGGTCTCTTGTAGACAACATATGGATGGGTCCTGTAATTTTATCCAATCCGCAACCCTGTGCTGTTTTATGGGCGCATTTAGGCCATTCACATTGAGAGTGATTATTGATAGATACGTTTTTATTGATATCATGTTACCTTAGAAGTCTTTCTGTAGATTGTCTCTATATTTCTGTTCAATGCTATTCATAGGATTTTCCCTCTTTTATAGAACCCCCCTTAATATTTCCTGCAGTGTCGGCTTGGGGGTTGCATAGTCTTTTAAGCCTTGCCGGTCTTGGAAACTCTTTATCTCTCCATCTATTTTGAATGTCAGTCTTGCTGGATAAAGTATTCTTGGCTGCATGTTCTTCTCATTAGTGCCCTGAATATATCTTGCCAGCCCTTTCTGGCTTGCCAGGTCTCTGTGGACAGGTCTGACGTTATTCTGATGGGCTTTCCTCTGTAAGTAAGGAGCCTCTTTGTCCTAGCGGCTTTCAAGAGATTATATCTACAATTATGATTCCTCAATTTGACTATCAGGTGCCTTGATGTTTTTCTGGAATCTATAATCTTGGGTGGAGATCCTTCAGCCTCTAGTACATGAACGCTGGTTCCATTCACGAGATTCGGAAAATTTTCATGAAGAAATTGTTCCACTATATCTTCTAGACTTCTTTCTTTCTCCTCCCCTTCAGGGATTCCAATGATTCTGACGTTGGAACGTTTCATGGCGTCATTTATTTCCCTGATTCTGTTTTCATGGTTTCTAAGCTGCTTGTTCCAGACTTCCTCTTGATCCTTTCTCTTTGTCCTCCAGATCACTAATTCTATCTTCTGTCTCAGTTACCCTAGCTTTGAGAGAATTTAGATTAGACTGGAACTCATTGAGAGCATTGTGACCCTCAGCCCTGGTAGATTTTAGCTCTGTCCTAACATTGTGAACATCCTGTCTGGTCGCTTTCAGCTTGGCCCTAATCAATTCCATTTGGTCATCCATGGCTTTCTCCAACCTAGCTATTGCCTGGATAATTGTTAGCCTGAATTCTCTTTCTGACATATTTTCTATATTGATAGCCGTTAGCTCTGTTGCAGAAGGTCCATCCTCTGTATTTTTCTTCTGTTGGGCATTCCTCCTCCTAGTCATTTTGGTGAGAGATGACTGAACAGATGTAACTGGTTGTATCGACCGTGGTGCAGTCTGGGTACACCCTGGAACACTTCTGAGCAATCAGGATCCCCCACCCAAATGAGAGAAAAAAGAAAAGAAAAAAAAAAAAAAAGAGAGGGAGGGAGAGAGAGACAAGAAAGAAAGGGAAGATGAAAGAGAAGGTTCAGCCCAAATGGGCCCCAAGGTAAGATTTATGAAGTATACAAACAAAAACAAACAAAAAGACTGATAAGAGTATATGACAAGAGAAAAAAAAAAAATATATATATATATATATAAGCAAATAAAGGAAGAACCTCGTCAAAAAGAACCCCAAGTGTAAGATTTATATACTATCAGGACAAACACAAAAACACAGAAACACTGGTGGAAGAAAAAGATGGGAGAGTGGTTATAAATTCTCAGTGTGGGCGAGAAAGGTTGTTTTGATTCTTCCTGGATGTATCTTGATATCTTTGTTAAAGGACTCAACTTTCCTAAGATAGAGGGGGATTAAAAATTGGTTTACCTACAGGGGTAGCATTGATTGGTGAAACGGGATTACCTTGAACTTTATATGAATATTAGAAAATAAAAATAAGAAAGGAATAAACTAGACTAAACTGAAATGTAAAAAAAAAGGAATTTAAAAAATAGAAATGCAAAAGGAAAACACAGGTGTATGTATCAAAAAGTTCAGGTTAGAAGGTTATTATGGAATTTGATGTACTGGACATCTCACTGTGATGGTAAATAGGTTAAAAAATTATCTATATAAAAAAAATTAGCCAGAATAGTGGGAACGAATTAAAAATATAAGTTGTGCTATGAAGTCATGGTGGTCGTTCTCTTGTCGTCTTTTTTTTTTTTTTTTTTTCCCTTTCCTGGTTGGTTTTCTGGGGGAGGGGTCTGCCACATGGGTTTTCATTCAATGATGTTCTCTGAGTTAAGTCCTCCCATCCCCCTCAAGGGGGTGGGCTCTGAGGAAACTGGTTTTTCAGGCTTTGTTCTCTGGAGGTTTTTATGTTTGTTCACTTTTGTTTTTCTCTCTCACCTTGAACGCTTTTGATGGTTTTTGTAGGTTTAGAGGAAATCAAACTGCACCCTGACCTCCCTCTCAGAGAGAGAAGCCTCAGTCTGGCTGCAGAGCCCAAATAAATTCCCCCTTGGCCGCTGGCAGAGCAGGTTCCGAGTCGCGGTCCCTGGGGACGCAGGATTTTTTGCTTGTACCCAAAACCAGGGCAGCGGCGGCTGTCTGGGCAGCTCCAGACTGCCAGAGAGGTTCCAAGCAGGGATCACACACTGAGATTTCCCCGCTGGCCTGGGCTGGGAGTGCCTGGTCTTTCGGGGTCCAAGAGCGCCGGGTTGGCGCCAGTGCGCAACTCTCTCAGGGGAGGGTGTGGGCGCGACTCGGACTCTGATAACGCAGCAAGGCACTCACATGGGGACTGCAAGAAGGCTGTGCTTCTGCCGGCTGGCGAGGCTCCCAGCCCCTCATGGGAGCTGGACCCCACGCACTCTCAGGCGCGCTGGTGGCTCAGGGACCAAGACCTGGTTTCTCCGCCGCACTCTCTGGCTCTCCACCAGGGGTGGCTGTCCTGGGTCTGGGGACTTAAGCCCCTGTCCCTAATTCCCGGATTCCCACAATTTCCCCCCGGTGATCCTTTGCTCTTTTTGAGTGCTTTCTACCAGACTCCAGAGTTAATGCTGGTCCCCAGATGCAGGGCACTCTCTTATTGGGGTATTACTTTCCAATGGGTCACCTCTGGTGGCTCCCTCCCCCTTTTGTTTATCTTCCGATATCAGTCCGACCTTCCCACTCCGCTTTACCTGCCCATTGGCGTCTTCTGCTCAGGTAGAGATCCAGATGTGTATAATTCTGATCTCAAGCTTGTTTCATGGGTTATCTGAGTTCTTTGGAAGGTAATCAGCTCACTTTAGGGTACAGGTTGAAAGGGCGCCTCCTTCTACTTCCCAGCCATCTTGTCTCTACTTCCCCCAATTAGGTTTTTAATAATAGTAAGTAGTCATTGTCCTTTTTCAGAAAATCACTGGGATTATAACTACTCTTCAAAGAGACCCAAAATGCCGCTAGCCATTTCCCAGACATTCCATGTAGTATTTTTCTGTGGTGCCATATATATATATATATATATATATATATATATATATATATATAAAATAGATGGTCACATAATATATATTTATATTTATATAAATGTAAATACATATTTAAATACATTTAAAACAATATATGTGGCAATATTTATATACAAGCATATATTTATATATATTTAGGAACAAATAAATGTTTCCCAGAATTTAAACTCATACCCTGTCTACACACCAGTACAGATTTATAGAGACAAACAAAATAACAACACCTCAATCTTAACAGTTCTATGGAAGAATGAATCAGATCTTCAGGCTATTCTCTGGTCATAAAGAAAAAGCTGAAGAATCCTAAATTCAAATTTGCAGGTTTGTGTTTTGTGTAGTATTCAAGATATTAGTATGGTACTCATTTACATAGGAGATGTCAATACTAAAAAAAAAAAATTGCAAATAAATATTTCAAAACAGGTTTTCAATAAAGCAATATAAAAATGGTAAATCATAGTGAATATGCTAAAAGAAGACCCTATAAGAAATTGCATTAATATACATGAGGGGTGGCAAACGGCTACACAGAAGAGACAGGCAGGGGTGCCTGGGGGGCTCAGTTGGTTAAGCCACTGCCATCGGCTCAGGTCATGATCCTAGAGTCCCAGGACTGAGTCTTGCATTGGGCTCCCAGCGCCATGGGGAGTCTGCTTCTTCCTCTGACCTTCTCCCCTCTCATGCTCTCTCTCACTCTCTCTCTCAAATAAATAAATCTTAAAAAGAAGAAGGAGGAGGAGAAGGAGGAGAAGGAGGAGGAGGAGGAGGAAGTGGAGGAGGAGGAGGTGGGTAGGGGGAGACAGGCAGAATTACAGAGCAGAAAGGAACTTGGAGCTCTTCAGGATTAAAAGCTTCAATTTCGGGGCACCTGGGTGGCTCAGTGAGTTAAAGCCTCTGCCTTTGGTCGTGATCCCAGGGTCCTGGGATCGAGCCCCGCATCAGACTCTCTGTTCAGCAGGGAGCCTGCTTCCTCCTCTCTTTCTCTGCCTGCCTCTCTGCCTGCTTGTTATCTCTGTCTGTCAAATAAAATAAATAAAATCTTAAAAAAAAGAAAAAAAAAAGCTTCAATTTCCAGATGTATTAATCATTCCTCATTTGTCCCCTCCCACCCCTTTCTAATCATCTTTATCATGTGCTGGGCCTGAGGAGGGTGCTCTCTATGGACAAGCACCAGATATTTTTGCAACTTCTAGCCTGGTTATGTCTGAACATTGGGCTCCTGGTCACAGATCAAAGGGTGGGAGGGGAGAACCGTTGGGGTGCTTATTCCCCAGCTCCCTCCCTGCCCTGCTGAGAGCAGGGGTTCTTCTGCCAAAGGCCACTAATCCTATCCAGCCACCTCACAACTCTCCTCTCCAGCCCCTTCAAGTCTGTGGAGAGGAACACCTTCTCACTACTGCAAGCCCCAGAATATTTCACCCCTCCCTGTTCGTTTCCATTAACATTTTTTAAATCCCTTATTAAATTCATGCCAATTGCTCCTTTTTCATGCACTATGTTCCCTCAAAATGAACTAAGATGAAAGATGAAATCTCCAAGTCGTAAAGAGATAAAAGGGTAAGGGCTAATTTATCTCAGTCACATTATCACTTGCCTCTGGTCTTAGAGAAGCAAGGAGCTTTATGGTAACTATTATAAATGCTGCCCTCAAAGTACTGGATTAAAAATAAAATTCACAGTTCCTAGTGTATGATAAAATGAAGAGTGCTCCTATTCACTCCAGATGATTAAAAACACTAGGCAAGAAGAAAGAAAAAAAGAACAAAGAAAACACAAGAAGTATGTGCATTAGTAAGTCTGTTCTTCAGACAAGAGTCTAGAAGGCTCAGATATTGCCTTTTGTTGTGTACCCCATTTAGGTACCAAAGGTTTAAGGGACCTGCCCGCCATGACACAGGTTAGTGGTAGAGTCTAAGTCAGAGCTAAGCCCTTGTCCCAATTGTGCTGTGCAACAGGGTCCAACCACAGGTAAACACTGAAGGCACACTCACTGTTTCTGAGAGACTAAATTATGTGCCCACATCACGTAGATGCATGGGATAGATGGGAGGGAAACTTGGAAAACAGACATGAAGAGGATGCTAAGTGGAGTGGAGAGTTCAAAAGCACCCCAGAGCCCTTGATCATTGTAAAATTGGGGTTTCAATCCCTCTTGTTGGATCATATCTCAAGTAAGCCAAAACAAGCAAGGACTGAAATCATCTGATTCCTGGTCAAGAGTGAGAGACTAGGAAATTATGCAGTATGAACAGTTCTGGTGAAACCACAATGGCCAGGAGCCGGTTTCCTGTGTTCATGGAGAAAAAGCAAGAACACATTGGCTGCCTTAATTTCCCTACACTTCTGCCAAAAGCCACAACATTACTCTGTGTGCAGCGATCTACCCCTCTTTTGAAGGGCTCCTGTTCACTAGGTTTCAGCGAACAAGGTACCAACCACTTGTTCCCAGAAAGGTTCAGAATCAACCCAATTTCTGAAAACAAACATCATTTATAAATGTATAAATAATGTACCATTATCAGGGTAGAACCTTCCTGTTTTCACCAACTCAAATTTTTTCCATTACGACAAACAGATGACACGCAATAACCACAATCACCAACAATATTTGTTAACTGATAGATTACTTGGCAAAACAAATTGAAAAACCCTATTATTTATTTTGTCTTCCTTAAGATATGATTCCTCTTATCCTCTTCGAGAGCTTCATATTTCTTTATGAAATTGTTTATATCCTGCTCCTTTTCAATGCCTGCTACAAGGAAGAACTGTGACATTGAGAGTCTTGACCATGACATTTGGGTAACTATACAATAGTCAACTTAAGTAAATTGGGAACAAGGTGACTTTTCAGTGGAAAGAAGAGTAAAGACTGCTAAAATGTTAGGGGAAGTTGGCTACTTGTCTTTCCTCTCCATAGATGTAGAATTCAGAGAAGACTGGGCTATCAGATTTCTGTTAAGCAAGGGTGAGGCCAGGGACCTAGAGCTGTTTAATCCACACCAAATGTGAGTAATAACAGTAGGAACAGAGAAAAAGGAGTTTTAAATCATGCACTATTAGAATGAAAAGGAGGGGAGCCTGGATGGCTCAGTGGGTTAAAGCCTCTGCCTTCAGCTCAGGTCATGATCCCAGGGTCCTGGGATTGAGCTCCACATCGGGGTCTCTGCTCATCAGGGAGCCTGCTTCCCTATTTTTCTGCCTGCCTCTCTGCCGACTTGTGATCTCTATCAAATAAATAAATAAAATCTTAAAAAAAAAAAAAGAATGAAAAGGAAATGGAAATTCTGGGAGCACCAGGGTGGCTCTGTCGGTTAAGTGCCTGACTGGTGATTTCAGCTCAGGTCATGATCTCATGGGTTGTGGGATCCAGCCCATGTGTGGGGTTCCATGCTCAGCAGGCAGTCCATTTCATATTCTCATCTTCTCCCTGTGCCCCTCCCCCACTCTAATTTTTTTTTAAAGGAAAAGGAAATGGATTTTTAATGCTGTTTCAAAAGAAAAAGTAATGTGTAAAACCATACAAGGAAACTTCAATTTTTTTTTAAAGATTTTATTTATTTAAGACAGACAGAGAGATCACAAATAGGCAGAGAGGCAGGCAGGGAGGAGGGGGGAAGCAGGCTCCCCACTGAGCAGAGAGCCTGATGTGGGGCTAGATCCCAGGACCCTGAGATCATGACCTGAACCAAAAGCAGAGGCTTTAACTCACTGAGCCACCCAGGCACCCCAGGAAACTTCAGGTTTAGCATAGGGACAATCATCATGCTTTGTTATATATGAGAAATCCAAAGAGATAATTTTTATAAGGTTAGAACAGAGGAGTAGATACCTAAGAAAATAAATAAATTTCAAATGATCACAGACTGTTTTACTTGCATTAGTCACAGGTATTTAAATTTTTGACAGTTGTTTTTGTTTGTTTGTTTGTTTGGTTTTTTTTTTTTTTATTGTTAGATATTTACAATTCCCAGGGTTCTAGACTATGATGTCATTTGTCTCATTCTTTTTCCATTGGAAGGAAAAGCTCCACAAAATGTTAGTATCCAATTTTTTTCTCCAGATAAACTTTTACATTAGGTATATCTCTTCAGTTCCAATGCCTTCATCTAACTCCAACTGATCTTAAAATCTCTGGATAAACTTTCCTATTTCCTTTTCTTGTATTGATTTAATCAAAATGATGGCGGGGGGAGAAATGGAAGAAGAAATGATCTTCCAGAGAGTCATAAAATGACCAAGTACATAAAATGATTAAGTATATGAACATAAGTTCATCTCTATTGAAATGCATTTATCTCTTATTTTCATGCTATTTGCCTTTAATGTTCACACTGTTGCCCTTGTTGTCTTCCATAGACAGCCAAGGCACTTCAATTGATGATACTTCCGTTATGCTCTCCTCTTGACTGTGAACAGCTTCTCTGTTTTTTGGTTGGGCATGAGTCTATTTTGCCTGCTTTATTCTTAAAATATGAAAGGAACCAATTCCTGAGCAGGCCACGTAAATATGAAAAAGCACAGAATGGTCATTCCCAGTTTAAATAAAACAGTAATCTGACTTATGTGCAGACATGTATGCCCATAGTTATTTATTTATAAATTTGTAACATCAAAATAAATTTCTAACACTAGACAGCTAGTGAAATATATAATACTTCTTTATACTATATGCAGGACAGAAGTTTAAAACATGTTATATATTTATTAACATTGGGCAATATTTTCCTGTGTTGTGAACTAACTGTATTATAGGAAAATAGGATGAACAGATGAAACTGCTCTATAGAAATGTGCCCATGAATAGGTTTGTGAATAATATTTTTTTGTGATGATTTCTCTCCTGTGCTTCATTTGCTAATCTCCTCCATTGAACTTATGTTAATTTTATATATAAAATTAAGCAATTTAAAAATTGAGACTACAGTTGTTATCATAATAGGGACTGCACATTCTTGTTACCACAACATGAGCTATGAGCGCTGTAAGTCCAAAGTAATAAGGAGAGACACTTTGAAGAAAATCTTCACAGAGCACAAGTCTTTCATGCTTCCTGGTGGAGAAGAAAGGACATATGAGAATTTTGGCAGATACATCACTAACATCCTGTGAGGACAGTATACTGTGCCTTCCAGATACTGTGTGAAGGGAGTACTTGTCCCAGCACCAGGGAGTGAGCAGTTAACATCATACGTCAGCCCTTTGGAGGCTGCCTCAGGTACAGAGGGTGGCAGCATCCATGGGCATGCCCTATTTGGGGAGTTTAAACCAATAACCAACTCACTGAGAGTGTCAAGGCCATTATTACACAAATCAAGACAACTCTGAAGAACGCCTCAAACTCCAGAACTCTGTGGTGTGGACTGAGGCAATTGTTGGACCCATATCACACTGACCATCTCCTTCTGTCTAATGCCACTTCATTCCTCCGTCTTACTCAAGTGTTGATCTTGAGGGTGTCAAATAAATAACTTGCAAGCTAAACTCTGTCTCAGAATCTGTGTTTTTGGGAACTCAAACTAAGGCAAACAAAATAAAAGGAAAAAGATTTGGATCCAGGGCAAACACAAACCTTTTTTTTTTTTTTTTTTTTTTAGTATTATAATATGTTTTGATCTGGAAGACA
>NW_019154103.1:39740846-39741939 GCF_002288905.1 Enhydra lutris kenyoni
TAAAGACTTTTACTATACTGCATATTTGTTTTGAAGCTATACAGTAAGTCAGGAAGGCATTATATTTAATCCTCCCAATAAGTAATACCATAATTATCTTCATCTATTCAAATCTTTCCTTGTGTGCCTCAGTGAAGATTTTAGTTAATTCCTCATAGGAACAGGGGCTGCACATTTTTTGTTAAGAATCTTATACAATCTCTTATTGCCTTCACTCAACTGTGAATGGAATCTGAGTTCCTTTTGGATGTTCTGATGTACAAGGGATTTTCTTATATTAATATGAATATTCCCACAATTAATCACTTGGCGAACATTGTTCATACCTACATTTTCCTATGGTATGGTCTTAAAATCTTTTGACTCATTTGTTTTTGGTATGTCTCCTTTAAAAAGTACAGAGTAACATATTTGTCAAGTGTTTTCTCCTTACTGAGATGAGAACCTCTGACATTTAAGGATTTCACCCATACTCACTTCCCGTGATCAGTAATTTGTAGTTCTATTTTACATTTGTTATTTACTCTCTATTCTACTTTTTTCCAGGTGTTTTATCTTTTTTTTCTTATTTTGGTAATTCTTTTTTCCTTGTGCAATGATTTTTTTATATTACACAAAAATTTACATAGTCTACCACAAAGAAGGTACTTGGACTTGTTTTTCTCTTGATTGTTTGTGTCCTTTATATTTGTGTAATGATTTAGTGTTATATTTTTTGGTACTCCTTTTAAAATCTATTCAGTTTTTTTTTTTTCTTAGATTCTGATAATACCAATAAACACTTTTATAATTGTTCTATTTATTCTCAGATTTCTGAATATATTTTCCGGACGTGCCAGAATGTCACTTTTATTATGTCAGATGATGTTTTCTGTTACTCCTTTTTGGCCAGTAAGAGCCCTTTTGGTATGCCTTTCTTAAGCTTTAGTATATTTTCCTCTGTTGGATCTTGGTTATTTTATTGCATTTATTCTTTCTACTCTCTTCTTTTGTACTTTGTACTGAAGAAATTCTAGTGGCATCTTCAATGCATTTCCCTGGATCCGTCTTCCAGCTCAAAAATTTCTCTAATTTATTTAATTTTACCATTTAA
>NW_019154104.1:0-4237 GCF_002288905.1 Enhydra lutris kenyoni
ATTTTGTGCTCCGTTGCTCCGCCGCTTGCCGGGAGCCGGCCCCTCCCGCCGCGGTCTATCTTCCCGCCGCTTTGGATTCACTTCTCCGCCAGTCCTACCTTTCAGAAAGTGGTTGATTTTCTGTTTCTAGAGTTGCTGTTCTTCTTCTCTTCGATCTCCCGTTGGATTTGTAGGTGTTTGTAATTTTTAGATAAGCTATCTAGCTGATCTCCCGCTACCTGAAGTAGTCTCAGCCTGCTACTTCTCCGCCATCTTGACTCCTCCCTGTAGCTTGTTGTCTTACTTAATCATGTCTTATGGCTAAAAGAATATTTTAATTTAGTTAAATCTATCAATATTTTCCTTTATAGTTAGTGGGTTTTGTGTCTTAAGAGGAATCCAATGGAAATGGCACAGAAAGACTTGCCAAAAGTCAATCACCCCAAGAAAGAGGTAACTAAACTAGCAAAAATGGTCAGAGTCAACTTTACCAGAAATCTATAAACCAAAAGTTTATAGCAACCAGGTGAATGCTTAATCAAGAACAAACAAAAAATAAAAACAAAAACAAAAAAACCCATCCCAAAACAACTATTCCTCCACCAAACAAGTCAGTGGCACACTTGAAGACACAGCCCACATTCCTGGTAAGCATTCTTAGTACTGGAGGGAGAACAAACCTTATTCTCAAGAATTGCAGTTCTTTGTTTCAATATGTTCAGTGGCTTAATGAAGGACACATAGGGTTTGCTTTTATTTCCCCTAATCTGGAACTTTCCCTGGGCTTCTGCAGCTAACCAGAAGGTGGTATTATTCTAAAATATAAAGGCAAATATATTAGCTACTGCTCTCTGGGCATGGGATGACAGTTGGGATAAAGAGTACATTTACTTAGAAACTTGGAAGGAAAGGCTATGTAATGAAATGCTTTCAGGCATCGGGACTTTGAAAAGTATATTCCTGGGAATCCAAAGGTTCATGTTTATGCTCAGGGTTAGCCACATCCTCAGAAGACTTTACCTAATCTTTCAACTCTTGCTGAACTTCAGAGTCTGCAAAAGCCGGAGGTGAAGGCTAAGAGCTGTAAACTGGCTGAGTGTCAAAGGTATGCCCTGATACATACAAAGAGTCCAAGTATAGACTCTTTGTATGTAAGAGATGTTCTTTTTCTGTACACTTGTACAGAAAATGTACATCATCTTCCTCATTAAGGAAATCTCTGTTGAATCACAAGCTGACCACATAGCTAATGGAACAGAGACTTCAGTAACCAATAATTAATAACAGCCTTGACAAGAAAAGTTAACCAACAAATCAAAATACCCTAGGGAGGGGGAAGAATCTAAGCTCCAGAGTTTCCACTTATAATATTCAATATGTCCAGTTTGCAACAAAAATTATAAGCTATGCAAAGAAGTAAGAAAGTGTGGCCCATATATAGAAAAAAAAAGAGGAATAAATAGAAACTATTTCTGAGAAAATTCAGATACTAGGCTGACTACTGAAAATCTGTAAATCAACTATTTATTTTTTCAAGATTATTTTAGCTACTTGGGGTCTTTTGTGGTTCCTTATAAATTTTAGGATTGTTTACCCAAGGATACAAAAATACTGATTTGAAGGGACAGATGCACCCTAATAGCAGCCTTTTCAACAACAGCCAAATTATGGAAAGAGTCCAAATGTCCATCAATGGATGAAAGGATAAAGATGTGGTACATATACAATGGAATACTACTCAGACATCTGAAAGAAAGTAATCTTGCCATTCGCAACAATGTGGATGGAGCTACAGTATATTATGCTAAGCAAAATAGGTCAATGAGAAAGAGAAATACCATATGATTTTACTCATATGTAGAAGTTAAGAAACAAAGCAGATGAACATAAGGGAAAGGAAAAAAAGGGAAATAAATAAATAGACACTCTTAACTATAGAGATCAATCTGAGGGTTGATGGAAGGAGATGGGTAGAGGATGGGCTAAATGGGTGATGGGTATTAAGGAGGGCACCTGTTGTGATGAGCACTGGGTATTATATGTAAGTGATAAATTACCAAATTTTACTCCTGAAATCAATATTAATTTGTATGTTAACTAGAATTTAAACAAAAACTTGAAATGAAAAAAAAAAATCAACTATTTAAAATATTTTGAAAGAGCCAAAGAAAATCATGGACAAAGAACTAAACAAAGCATGAGAAAGATGTCTCACCAATGAGGAAAAGCATAAAGAGTAGAAACAGTAAAAAGGAAACAAATGGAAATTCTAAAGTTGAAAAGAATAGTTGACTCTTGAACAATGCAGGGGTTAAGGGTGCCAACCCTCTGTGCAGTCACAAATCTGTGTATAACTTTTGACTCCCTAAAATGTAACTACTAATAACCTACTGTTGATTGGAAGCTTTACCAATAAACAGTCGACTGACATATATTTCATATATGTATTATATATTATATTCTTACAATAAAGTACGCTAGAGAAGAGAAAATGTTATTAAGAAAATCATAAGGGGGCACCTGGGTGGCTCAGTGGGTTAAGCCTCTGCCTTCGGCTCAGGTCATGATCCCAGGGTCCTGGGATCGAGCCCCGCATTGGACTCTCTGCTCAGCGGTGAGCCTGCTTCCTCCTCTCTCTGCCTGCCTCTCTGCCTACTTGTGATCTCTCTCTCTCTGTCAAATTAAAAAAAAAAAAAAAGAAAGAAAAGAAAATCATAAGGAAAAAGAAGCTAAAAAAAGGAAATCATAAGGAAACTACATTTACAGTACTATACTATGTCTATTGAAAAAAATGCACATATAAGTGGACCCACACAGTTCAAACCTGTGTTGTTTGAGGTTAAAACATAAAACTAAAATAAAAAATTCTCTAGATGGATTCAGCAGCAGATTTGAGCAAGCAGAAGAAAGAATTAGTGACTTAAAGATATATCAATTGAGAATAACCAATCTGAGCAGAAAGAAAAAAAGAATGAAGAAAAATGAGAACTTCAGAAAACTATGGGAGGACACTAATATATGCACCAAATTATCCATAATGGGAGTCCCAAAAGGAGAGGAGAGAAAGAGGCATAGAAAATATTGACAGAAAATTTCCCAAATATGATGAAAGACATAAATCTACATGTCCAAAAAGTTCAACAATTCCAGGTTAGATAGAGATCTAAACCAAGACACACTATAATAAACTGTTGAAAGACAAAGAATTCTAAAAGCAGCAAGAGAGAAGCAACCTAGATGAGAGAGCCTCAATAAAATTAACAGCTGATTTTTCAGCAGAAACAATAGATGCCAATAGGAAGCAAAATAACATGTTCAAAATGCTGGAAGAAAATGATCTGTCAACCAGAAATTTTGTATCTGGCAAAACTATAATTCAAAAATGAAAAGGAAATAAAAGTATTCTCAGAAAAACAAAAGTTGAAAGTTCAATACTAATAGACCTTCCTTCCCTAGACGAAATGTTAAGAGTCCTTCAGGATGAAATGAAAGGACACTACACAGTAATTTGGAATTCACACGAAGAAATAACACTGGTGCTCAAAATAGGTAGATATAAAAGTAATATATATTTTGGCTTGTAAATCAATACAGTTTAAAAAGAAAACTATATAAAATAATAATTATAAATCTGTGTTGGTGGGCACACAAGGTAGAAATATGTATTTTGCGAAAACAATAACATAAGTGAGTGAGATTAGGCAAAGATTTTGCATAATATTTAAACTAATTTGGTATTATTGAAACTAGACTGTTACAAAGTAAGATGTTAATTTTAACCCCTGGAGCAACCACTAAAAAGATAATTAAAAAAATTTCCCAAAAGAAATGAGGAAAAAATGAAAATGACACACTAGAAAACATCTATTAATCAAAATTGAAGAAAGTAATGGAGAAAATGGGACATACAGAAAATAATAAACTGGAAAAACAAAACATTACCTTTTTAGTAATTACAATAAATGTAACTGTTTTAAACTACCCAATTAAAAGGTAGAGATTAGCAGAATGGATTAAAAAAAACATGATCTACAAAAGCTTTTGCACAGCAAAGGAAACAGTTAACAAAACCAAAAGACAACTGACAGAATGGGAGAAGATATTTGCAAATGACATATCGGATAAAGGGCTAGTGTCCAAAATCTATAAAGAACTTAGCAAACTCAACACGCAAAGAACAAATAATCCAATCAAGAAATGGGCAGAGGACATGAACAGACATTTCTGCAAAGAAGACATCCAGATGGCCAACAGACAC
>NW_019154104.1:4337-35471 GCF_002288905.1 Enhydra lutris kenyoni
CAAGCTGGTGCAACCACTCTGGAAAACAGCATGGAGGTTCCTCAAAATGTTGAAAATAGAACTACCCTATGACCCAGCAATTGCACTGCTGGGTATTTACCCTAAAGATACAAACGTAGTGATCCGAAGGGGCACGTGCACCCGAATGTTTATAGCAGCAATGTCTACAATAGCCAAACTGTGGAAGGAACCTAGATGTACATCAACAGACGAATGGATATAGAAGATGTGGTATATGTACACAATGGAATACTATGCAGCCATCAAAAGAAATGAAGTCTTGCCATTTGCGACGACGTGGATGGAACTAGAGGGTATCATGCTTAGCGAAGTGAGTCAATCAGAGAAAGACAACTATCATATGATCTCCCTGATATGAGGGAGAGGAGATGCAACATGGGGGCTTAAGGGAGTAGGAGAAGAGTAAATGAAACAAGATGGGATTGGGAGGGAGACAAACCATAAGTGACTCTTAATCTCACAAAACAAACTGAGGGTTAATGGGGGGAGGGGGATTGGGGGGGTGGGATTATGGACATTGGGGAGGGTATGTGCTATGATGAGTGCTGTGAAGTGTGTAAACCTGGCGATTCACAGACCTGTACCCCTGGGGATAAAAATATATGTTTATAAAAAATAAAATTAAAAAAAAAAACATGATCTAAGTATATACTTTAGCTCCAAAGACAAACAGGTTGAAGGTGAAAGAAGGAAAGATTTTTTTCTATGCAAACAGTAATTAAGAAAGCTAGAATGGCTCTAATAATATAGACAAAATGGACATTAAGACCAAAACTGTTCCAAGAGACAAAGAGAAAAAGTAATGATATAAAGGTCAATCCACCAGAAAATATAAGAATCATAAACATACACACTCCAAATAAAAGCCCCAAAATACTTGAAGCAAAAACTAACAGTATTGGAAAAAAAGTCCAATGATAATAGTGAAGGAGATATCAATGTTCCACTTTCAATAATGGTCAGAACAACGAGTAAGATCAACAAATAAAACAGATTTGAACAACAGTATAAATCAACAATCATAGAGAAAATCTACCCAGTAACAGTAAAATATACATTTTTCTCAAGTGAACAGGGAACATTTTCCAGGGTAGACTAATTGTTAAGCCACAAAATATGTCTTACTAAAATACTAAAATCATACAATGTATCTTCTCTGACCATAATGAGTATGAAAACAATATAGAGAGAAATTCGCGAATTTACAAGTATGTGGAAATTAAACATATTCTTAACTGATGAGTCAAGGAAGAAATCCCAAATGAAATTACAATATTTTGACATGAATGAAAATGAAAACAAAAACACAATATATCCAAACTTACAGGTGCAGTAACAATAGTGTTCAGAGGGAAATTTGTAACTACTAATACGTACTTTAAAAAAGAAGATTTCAAATCAATATGCTAACCTTCTACCTTAAAGAACTAAAAAAAATAAGAACTAAATAAAGAACTAAAAAAAAACAAAAAACAAAAAACAAAAACAAAAACCAAACTAAACCTAAAGCAAAGAGAAGGAAAGAACTAATAAAAAGTATAACAAAGATAAAATAGAGAACAGAAAGACACTGAAAGAATTAACAAAACCAAAGTTGGTTCTCTGGAAAGAGCAATAGAATTGACAAAACTTTTACCCAGACTGACTGAGAATAAGGAAGGAAACTCATATTTCTAAAATCAGGAATAAAAGTGGGCATATTACTATTGATGTCACAGAAATAAAAATTATAATATTATAAACAGTTGTATGCCAAAAATTAGATAACCCAGATAAACCCAGAAATTATGAAAATTGATACAAGAACTAGAAAATCTGGAGTAAACATGTAACAAATATCAATCAATAATCAAAAAAACTTTCAACAAGGAAAAACTCAGGACCGATGGTCTCACTAAGGAAGTCTATCAAATGTTTCAAAAAAAGAATTGACACAAATCCTTTATAAACTCTTCCACAAAACTGAAGAGTTGGGAACATTTCTTAACTCATTTTATGGGGTATTACTGTAATACCAAAGACAAACACATCATGGGAAAAGAATATTATAGACCAATATTCTTTATGAGTATAGATACAAAGATCTTAAATAAAATACTGGAAACTGAATCCAAAAGCATATTAAAATGATTACATACCATGACCAAGTGGGATTTATTCCAAGAGTAAGTATGTTTTAACATAAGAAATATAATCAGTATAATCAGAAATATAATCAACACATTAACAGAATGAAAAAATATCCCCATGATCATCTCAATTGTTGTAGAAAATGCATTTGACAAAGTTGAACACCCTTTCATGATAAAAACACAAAGAAAACCACAAATAAATAGAAGGCAACTTCCCAATCTGATATAGGACATCTAAGAAAAATCCATAGTTAACACCCTACTTTTAATGATAAGAGACAAGAAACTCCTCCTTAAGATCAGGATCAAGGATGTCTTCTTTCACTTCTTTTCAACATTGTACTGCATGTTCTAGCCAGGGAAATTAGAGAAGGGAAAGAAATAAAAGGCATCCAAATTGGAAAGGAAGAAATAAAACTATCTCTTCATGGATGACACGATGTTACATATATAACATCCCATAATTCACAGAAAGATTAGTACTAATAAATTCAGCAAAGTTCTAAGATACACAAGCTCACAAATATTAGTTGTACGTTTATACACTAACACTGAAAAATTCAAAAAGAAAATCAACAAAGCAACCTCATTTAGAATAGCATGAAAGAGAATAAAACATTAAGGAATACATTTAACCAATAATGTGCAAACTACACTGAAAATTATAAAACTTAAGGATACACACACACACACACGCAAAACCAACCCAAAAAACAAAACGGGCAAGATGTATATTGTTAAGATGGCAATATTACCCAAATGGATCCACAGATTCAATGCAAACCCTACAAAATACCAACAGAATTTTTTGCTAAAATAGAAAAACCCATCCTAAAATTTGTATGGAATCCCAAGGAGTCCCCATAGCCAAAACAATCTTGAAAAAGTAAGTTGGAAGATTGAAACTTTCTAATTTCAAAACTTACTTAAATGGTACAAAGGCAATCAAAACAGTGTAATACTGGCATAAGGATAAACATACAAATCAGTGCAATAGAACTGAGAGTCCAGAAATAAACCCTTTTACATTTATGGTTAATTGATTTCTGACAGAGGTGCTAAGACCATTAATGGGAAAGAACAGGCTTTTCAATAAACTGTGTCAGAACAACTAGATATCCACGCTCAAAAAAATGAAGTTGGATTCCTATCTGACACCATATATAAGAATTATTCTAAATGAACCAAAGACCTAAATATAAGAGCTAAAGTGATAAAATACTTAGGAGAAAATGAGAAAATATTCATTACTTTACATTTGGTAATAGATTCTTAGATATGATACCAAGAGTACAAGGAACAAGAGAAAATTTACACAAGTAAGATTTCATCAAAATTGAAAACTTCGGGTGACTGGGTGGCTCAGTTGGTTAAGCATCCTACTCTTGATTTCAGCTCAGGTCATGATTGCAGGGTGGTGAGATCAAGCCCCACACCAGCCTTTGCTCAGCATGGAGTCCCTTTGAGATTCTTTCTCCCTCCCTCTCTGTTCCTCCCCACTCTTGCTTTGTCTCTCTCAATAAATAAACAATAAAATCTAAAAAAAAAATTTTAAAACTTCAGTGCATCAAGGGACATTATCAAGAAAAGTAGAAAAGACAGGCTACAGAGTGGGAAAAAATATATGCAAGTCATGTATCTGATAGTGGTCTAGTACCCAGAATATATAAAGAACATTTACAACTCAACAACAAAAGACAAATAATCCATTTTAAAATGACCTCATTCTTTAAAAGAGGCAAAGATTTGAAAAGACATTTCTTTAAAAAAGATGTACAAAAGGGCAATGAGCAGCAATAAAAGATGTTCATCATAATTAGACATTAGGGAAATGTAAATCAAAACCACAATGAGATACCACTTCACACCCACTCAATGACTATAGTGTCATTTTTTAAAAAATTTATTTGTCAAAGAGAGAAGGAGAGAGAGAGCAATCAGCAGGCAGAGGGAAAAGCAGGCTCCCAACGAGCAAGGAGACTGACATGGGATTCAAGATCCCAGGACCCTAAGATCACGATGTGAGCTGAGGCAGACACTTAACTGACTGTGACACCAAAAGCATCCCTTATTGTGTTTTGTTTCATTTTAAGGAAAATATCAAATGTTGAGTATGTAGAGAAACTGGAACCTCATATATTGCTGTTGGGTATGTAAAATGATATATTTCAGCAGAAAACAGCTTTGTGGTTCTTCAAAAAGTTAAACAGAATTATTGTATGATTCAACAATTCTATTCCTAGGTGTATATCCAAGAGAATGGAAAAATAGTATTCAATCCAAAACTTGTACACAGATGTTCATACCAGCTTTATTTTTTTTTTTAAGATTTTATTTATTTATTTGACAGAGAGAAATCACAAGTAGGCAGAGAGGCAGGCAGAGAGAGAGGAGGAAGCAGGCTCCCCACTGAGCAGAAAGCCCGATGTGGGGCTTGAACCCAGGACCTGGGATCATGACCTGAGCCGAAGGCAGCGGCTTAACCCACTGAGCCACCCAGGCGCCCCCCAGCATTATTTTAATTACCAAAAAGTGGAACCACTCCCAGTGTCTGTCAGTTGATCAGTGGCTAAACAACATGTGGTGTTCCTACACAATGGAATATTGTGCAGGCATAAAAAGGAGTTCTGATATATGTGACAACACAGATGAACCTTGAAAACATGATCTTAAGCAAAAGCACCTAGGCATAAAAAGCCACATATTGTATGATTCCATTTGTATGTAATGTCCAGAGTAGTCAAATCCATACAGACAGAAAGCAAATTAGTGGTTGCCACAAGGTGAGGAAAAGGATTATGGGGCATGACTGACTAATTGGTATGGTGTTTTTTTGGTGGGTGGGCGAGTGATAAAATATTCTGGAATTAGGTAGAGGTGACGGTTGCCTGACACTGTGAGTGTATCAAAAGCCATTGAACTGTATTCTTTAAAATGGTTAAAATGGTGAATTTTATGTTATGTGAATTTTACTTCAATTAAGTTTTAAAAGGAATCCTTCTTTAACCCAACATAATGAAAACATTGGCCTACATCATTCTATAAAAAACTTTACGGTTTTTGCCTTTCATATTTAGATCTCCATTAAGCTTAGAATTTATTTTTGTATACTCTATGAGACAGAAAAAACAGCTTCATTTTTTTTAAAGTACAGATAGCATACTGTCCCAGCATCATTTATTGAAAAAAAGAATTTTTCAACTAGTATGTAGTACAAACTCTCTTATACCAAGTGTCCACATGTGTGTTGCTATTTTTTGGGCTTATATTCTGGTACACTGGTCTGTTAATTGTTGCACCAATAATGCAGTACTTTAATTATGCCATTCTAAGACATGATATTTATAGAACAGGTCTTTCCACTTTTTTTTTTCTTTATTCAAGCACATCTTGGTTATTTTTGGCCTTTGCATATCAATTCTATATAAATTTTATAAGCAGCTTGTCAAGTTTCTCTCTTCTTTTCTTAATTAAACACTTGTGCACACATACACCACTTACAAACTGTTAGGATTTCATTTACTGTGTTTGTATAGAAAAGTATAAAAAGTTTTGATATCCCTCTGATTAAAAAGTTATTTCTGGGGCAGTGTGAAAGCAAATGAGAAAAAATGAGAAGGTGATTCGAATGGGTATTAATCTTTTCTGTTTCATTTTTATTTCTTAATTTCTTTTTCACATTTATTTTTTAATATGGAGAATGTATCCATGTATTACTTGTAAAACCACAAGCATTTTTAAAAAGATTTATTTAGGGGCGCCTGGGTGGCTCAGTGGGTTGAGCCGCTGCCTTCGGCTCAGGTCATGATCTCAGGGTCCTGGGATCGAGCCCCGCATCGGGCTCTCTGCTCAGCGGGGAGCCTGCTTCCTCCTCTCTCTCTGCCTGCCTCTGCCTGCTTGTGATCTCTCTCTGTCAAATAAATAAATAAAATCTTAAAAAAAAAAAAAAATAAAAAATAAAAAGATTTATTTATTTGAAAGAGAGAGCAAGACAGAGAAAGAGAGAGCATGTGAGTGGGGGAGGGGCAGAGAGAGACTCTCAAGCAAACTCTACACTGAGCATGGAGGCCGAAGGGGAGCTTAATCCTATGACCCACTAGATCATGATCTGGGACGAAATCATGAGTTGGATGCTTAACCGACAGAACCACCCAGGCACCCCAATACAATTACAAACATTGTTAGTAATAAAAACCAGGAGAGGGATTGTTTCAAAATTAAGAAGTGGCCTATGCACTCAACAATTAGGGAGAAGTAAACGAATGAACATTCTGTCTTATACACAGTTGATACTGAAAAGTTATTTCCTTAATAATAAAGAAGTAGAAAGAAACACTAACTTTTAAGAATTATAAGTTCCCTTTGAGATAGAAGAAATGGAATAAAGAATTAACTCAGAAAAATAGTTTAAGCAGAAAGGACAGATGTTTACCCTTGATGTTCTTTATGTTAATACAACAAAAAGCAAGAGAAGAGAATAAGGAAAAGAAGGAAGTGAAAAAAGGTAATGAACTGAAAATTGCAATTTGTCAATGTTTACAAAGAAGACAATAAGAGATGAATCCAAGCCTTGCCAAGTAGTGATGATCCCCCTAGAATAAGCAGAACTTGTAGTGGGTTTTGTCAGCACCAATGAGAAGAAATGCCAAATCACTTCCAAATAACATTCCTATTCTAGAGAACTAGTAAGTTCTGAAAACAATCTGTCCCAGTTAATCTCAAAACTGCAATGCAATTTCAACTGTTAATTATTAAACAACAGAATTTTCCCCATTTGGGAAACTGTATTGAGAATGCATACATTTTTAAGGAACTGTGCTAATTCTTTCAATCTATGTTGCTTTTCTGCCCTAAAGCTTATTTTACTGGTTGAGAGACTACTTCTAAAAGAAGAAATAGATTCCTCCTATCAGAGAGACCATATGATAATAGTCTTTCTCTGAACGACTTATTTCGCTCAGCATAATTTGAGAGGCAAAGTGGGAGGGTATGGGGGGTAGAAAAGAAATAAATGAAACAAGATGGGATTGGGAGGGAGACAAACCATAAGAGACTCTTAATCTCACAAAACAAACTAAGGGTTGCCCAGGGGAGGTGGGATAAGGAGAGGGTAGTTGGGTTATAGGCTTTGGGGAGGGTATGTGCTATGGTTGAGTGCTGTGAAGTGTGTAAGCCTGACGATTCACAGACCCGTACTCCTAGGGCAAATAATACATTATATGTTAATTAAAAAAATGAAAGAAGAAATAGATAGTTATAAGATCAAAATTGGAATACATAACCAAATTCCCTCTTCTCTTTTATTTAATTTTATTTATATATATTTTTATTAACATATAATGTATTATTTGTTTCAGGGATACAGGTCTGTGATTCATCAGTTTTACACAATTCACAGCACTCAACATAGCACATACCCTCTGCAACGTCCATCACCCGACCACCCCATCCCTTCCACCTCCCTCCCTTCTGGCAAACCTCAGTCTGTACCCTGAGATTAAAAGTCTATTAAGAGTTTTTCTCCCTCTCTGGTTTCATTCTGTTTCATTTTTCCTCCCTTCCTCTACGATCTTCTATTTTGTTTCTCAAATTCCTCATATCAGTGAGATCATATGATAATTGTCTTTCTGACTGACTTATTTTGCTTAGCATAATACCCTCTAGTTCCATCCACCTCACTGCAAATGGCAAGATTTCGTTTCTTTGAAGGCTGCATAATATTCCATATATATGCCACTTCTTCTTTATCCATTCATCTGTTGATGGACTTCTAGGCCCTTTCCATCATTTGGCTATTATGGACATTGCTGCCATAAACATTCAGATGCATGTGACCCCCTCGGATCACTACATTTGTAGCTTTAGGGTAAATACCCAGTAGTGTGATTGCTGGGTCATAGCGTAGCTCTATTTTTTAACTTCTTGAGGAACCTCCATACTGTTTTCCAGAGTGGTTGCACCAGCTTGCATTCCCAACAACAGTGTAGGAGGGTTCCCCTTTCTCTACATCCTCAACAACACCTGTCATTTCCTGACTTGTTTATCTTAACTATCCTGATTTAACCATCCAAACCATCATTCTACCTGTGAGGTGGTATCTCATTGTGGTCTTCATTTGTATTTCCCTGATGCCGAGTGATATGGAGCACTTTTTCATGTGTCTTTTGGCCATTTGGATGTCTTCTTTGCAGAAATGTATGTTCATGTCCTCTGCCCGTTTCTTGATTGGATTATTTTTTCTTTGGGTGTTGAGTTTGAGATGTTCTTTATAGATTTGGGATACTAGCCCTTTATCTGATATGTCAATTGCAAATATCTTCTCCCATTCTGTCAGTTGTCTTTTGGTTTTGTTGACTGTTTCCTTTGCTGTGCAAAAGCTTTTGATCTTGACAAAGTCCCAATTGTTCATTTTTACCCTTGCTTCCCTTGCCTTTGGTGATGTTTCTAGGAAGAAGTTGCTGCAGCTGAGGTCAAAGAGGTTGCTGCCTGGGTTCTTAAGGATTTTGATGGATTCCTTTCTCACATTGAGGTCTTTCATCCGTTTGGAGTCTATTTTTGTGTGTGGTGTAAGGAAATGGTCCGGTTTCATTTTTTGCATGTGGCTGTCCAATTTTCCCAACACCATTTGTTGAAGAGACTGTCTTTTTTTCCATTGGATATTCTTTCCGGCTTTGTTGAAGATTAACTGACCAGATCAACTAGTCTTGTTCAGTTGACCAAGTCAACTAATCTTGTGGAGTTGAGGGTCCATTGCTGGGCTCTCTATTCTCTTCCATTGATCTATGTGTCTGTTTTTGTGTCAGTATCATACTCTCTTGATGATTACAGGTTTGTGATAGAGCTTGAAGTCTGGAATTGTGGTGCCTCCAGCTTTGGTTTTCTTGTTCAACATTCCTCTGGCTATTCGGGGTCTTTTCTGGTTCCATATAAATTTTAGGATTATTTGTTCCATTTCCTTGAAAAAAGTTATGGTATTTTGATATGGAATGCATTAAATGTGTAGACTGCTCTAGATAGCATAGACATTTTCACAATATTTGTTCTCCAATCCATGCGCATGGAACCTTTTTTCCATTTCTTTGTGTCTTCCTCAATTTCTTTCATGTGTATTCTATAGTTTTCTGAGAACAGATTCTTTGAGCCTTTGGTTAGATTTATTCCTAGGTATCTTATGGTTTTGGGTGCAATTGTAAATGGGGTTCACTCCTTAATTTCTCATTGTGAATGGGGTTCACTCCTTAATTTCTCTTTCTTCTGTCTCGTTGTTGGTGTATAGAAATTCAACTGACTTCTGTGCATTAGATTTATATCCTGAGAGTTTACTGAATTCCTATATGAGTTCTAGCAGTTTTGGAGTGGACTCTTTTGGGTTTCCACATGAAGTATCATATCATCTGCAAAGAGGGAGAGTTTGACTTCTTCTTTGCCAGTTTGAATGATTTTCTTTTTGTTGTCTGACTCCTGAGGCATCCTAGGACATCTAGTACCATCCTGAATAGCAGTGGTGAAGGTGGACAGCCCTGCCATGTTTTTGGGTTTTCCACATAAAGTATCATACCATTTGCAAAAAGTGATAGTTTGACTTCTTCTTTGCCGATTTGGATGCCTTTAATTTCTTTTTGTTGTCTGATTGCTGAGGCTAGGACTTCTAATACTGTGTTGAATAGCAGTGGTGATAATGGACATCCCTGCTGTGTTCCTGATGGATTCCTTAGCGGAAAAGCTCTCAGTTTGTCTCCATTGAAAATGATATTCGTGGTGGGTTTTTCATAGATGGCTTTGATGATACTGAGGTATGTACCCTCTATCCCTACACTTTGAAGAGTTTTGATCAAGAAAGGATGCTGTACTTCGTCAAATGCTTTTTCAGCATCTATTGAGAGTATCATATGGTTCTTGTTCTTTCTTTTATTAATGTATTGTATCACATTGATTGATTTGTGGATGTTGAGCCAACATTGCAGCCCTGGAATAAATCCCACTTGGTCATGGTGAATAATCCTTTTAATGTACTGTTGGATCCTATTGGCTAGTATTTTAGTGAGAATTTTCGCCTCTATGTTCATCAAAGATATTGGTCTGTTATTTTCTTTCTCAATGGGGTCTTTGTCTGGTTTTGTGACCAAGGCAATGCTGGCCTCATAAATGAGTTTGGAAGTTTTCCTTCCATTTCTATTTTTTGGAACAGTTTTGGGAGAATAGGAATTAATTATTCTTTAAATGCTTGGCAGAATTGCCCTAGGAAGCCATCTGGCCCTGGGCTCTTGTTTGTTAGGAGATTTTTGATGACCGCTTGAATCTCCTTACTGGTTATGGGTCTGTTCAGGTTTTCTATTTCATCCTGGTACAGTTGTGGTAGTTTATATGTCTCTAGGAATGCATCCATTTCTTTCAAATTATCAAATTTGCTGGCATATAATTGCTCATAATACGTTCTTATAATTGTTTGTATTTCCTTGGTGTTGGTTGTGATCTCTCCTCTGTCACTCATGATTTTATTTATTTGGGTCCTTTCTCTTTTGTTTTTGATAAGTCTGGCCAGGGGTTTATCAATCTTATTAACTCTTTCAAAGAACCAGCTCCTAGTTTCATTGATCTGTTCTACTGTTCTTCTGGTTTCTATTTTATTGATTTCTACTCTGACCTTTATTATTTTTCTTCTTCTGTTGGGTTTACACTTTCTTTGCTGTTCTTTCTCCAGCTCCTTTAGGTATAGGGTTAGGTCATGTATTTGAGAACTTTCTTGCTTTTTAAGAAAGGCTTGCACCGCTATATACTTTCTCTCATAACCTCCTTTGCTGTGTCCCAAAGCTTTTGAACAGTTGTGTTTTCATTTTCATTTGTTTCCATGAATTTTATTAATTCTTTAATTTCCTGGTTGACCCATTCATTCTTTAGTAGGATGCTCTTTAGCCTCCATGTATTTGGGTTCTTTCCAACTTTCCTCTTATGGTTGAGTTCTAGCTTCAGAGCATTGTGGTCTGAAAATATGCAGGGAATGCTCCCAATATTTTGGTACCAGTTGAGACCTGATTTGTGACCCAGGATGTGATCTATTTTGGAGAATGTTCCATGTGCACTAGAGAAGAATGTGTATTCTCTTCCTTTGGGATGGAATGTTCTGAATATATTTGTGATATCCATCTGGTCCAGCGTGACATTTAAAGCCTTTATTTCCTTGTTGATTTTTTTGCTTAGATGATCTGTCCATTTCCCTACTATTATCGCATTATTGTTGATATGTTTGTTTGAATTTGTTATTAATTGGCTTATATAATTGGTTGATCCCATGTTAGAGACATACATATTTAAAATTGTTAGATCTTCTTGGACAGACCCTTTAAGTATGATATAGTGTTCTTTATCATCTCTTATTATAGTCTTTGGCTTAAAATCTCATTTATCTGATACAAGGATTGCTACCCCAGCTTTCTCACTTTATATCTGGAGGTGTCTGTGGGTCTAAAATGAGTTTCTTGCAGATAGCATGTTCATGGGTCTTGTTTTTTCAGCCATTCTGATACCCTGTGTCTTTTGATTGGGGCATTTAGCCCATTTACATTCAGGGTAACTACTGAAAGATATGAATTTAGAGCCATTGTATTGCCTATAAGGTGACTATTACTGTGTATTGTCTCTGTTCCTTTCTGGTCTGTTACTTTTAGGCTCTCTCTTTGCTTAGAGGACCCCTTTCAAAATTTCCTGTGGGATTGGTTTGGTGTTTGCAAATACTTTTAGTTTTGTTTGAACTGGAAGTTTTTATTTCTACTTCTATTTTCGGTGACAGCCTAGCTAAATATAGTATTCTTGGCTGCATAATTCTCTCGTTTAGTGCTCTGAATATATCACACCAGTCCTTTCTGGCCTGCCAGGTCTCTGTGCTTAGGTCTGTTGCTAATCTAATATTTCTACCATTGTATGTTACAGACCTCTTGTCCTCAGCTGCTTTCCAGATTTTCTCCTTGCCTGTGAGACTTGTAAATTTTACTATTAGATGACAGGGTATTGACCTATTTTTATTGATTTTGAGGGGTGTTCTCTGTGCCTCCTAGATTTTGATGGATGTTTCCTTTCCCAAATTAGGGGAGGTCTCTGCCATAATTTGCTCCAATATACCTTCTGCCCCCCTCTCTCCTTCTTCTTCTGGCATGCCAATTATTCTAATATTGTTTCATCTTACGGTACTACTTATCTCTTGAATTCTCCTCTTGTGATCCAGTAGTTACCTTTTCTTCAGCTTCTTTATTCTCTATCATTTGTTCTTCTATATCACTAGTTCTCTCTTCTGCCTCATTTATCCTAGTACGAAGAGCCTCCATTTTTTATTGCACCTCATTAACAGCTTTTTAAATTTCAACTTGGTTAGGTTTTAGTTTTTTTATTTCTCCAGAATGGGATTCTCTAGTATCTTCTATGCTTTTTTTCAAGCCCAGGTAGTATCTTTATAATTGTCATTCTGAACTCTAGTTCTGACATCTTACTAATGTCTGTATTGATTAGGACCCTAGCAGTCAGTACTTGATTTTGGGTGTATTTTGGTCTGTTAGAAGAAACTGGCTCCCAAAATTTTAAAGAAAGAAAGAAAACTCACACACACACACACACACACACACACACACACACACACACACTGTAAGGGTAAATACGATGAAGGAATAGAATTTGACTCTAAAAATGAAAATTAAAAAAATGATTTTAAAAAAGGTACTGATAAGATGTTGGTTAAAATAGGAAAGGGGAAAGATTAAAAAAATAGAAAAAGAAAAAATTAAGAAAATTTTAAATATTTTACTTTGAAAGACTAAAGAATCATAGGAAAAAAGCCATGAGTTCTATGTGCTGTATTCCCCTAGTGGTGCTATTTTGCAGTTCTGATTAGTAAACTTGGTCTTGGGTGGATGTTCTTGCTGATCCTCTGGGGCAGGGGCCTGTTGCAGTGATTCTCAAATGTCTTTGCCCAAGGTGGAATTGCACCGCCCTTGCCAGGGGCCAGGCTAAGTAATCTGCTTGGGTTTGCTCTGGGTGGCTTTTGCTCTCTTAAAGCTTTTCATACAGCTTTGGAGGACGAGAATAAAAATGGTTTCTTCCCAATCTCTGGCCCCAGAGTAGCTGAGAGCTTAGGGGCCCCCACCTCAGTCTGCCCTCAGCAAAAAGCAGTCAATCACTCCTGTCTCCCTGGTCTCTGCCACACTCTGAGCTCACCCAGACTGTGACCGACCATTTCTATCTCTGGCACATGGCCCCATCTGGAGTCTCCAATCCCAGCAGATTCCTGTAGTGTGCTCCCATGCTGCTCCTCCTAGTGGAGGAAGGGGGGCATTCTCCCTGGATCTGTCACTCGTGTGGTCTGTGCTTGAAGAGTGGTGGTCCAACGGTACTTTGGATGACGGATTATGGCAATCCTGAGTTGAGAACCCACTTCTCAGCTCCATCTTTGCAGCAGCTTCCCTGCTCTGCTACATGGGAGCTCTGCCACACTCAGGCACCTCTGGTCTTTCTGTGTCCCTGAGGGTCATGTGACTCACTGTCCCCGGGAGGATTCCACCCTCTGCTTAGCCACTGGAGTGATGTCCCTCCATAAAGCAGACTTCTAAACATTCTGATTTTGTGTTCTGCTGCTCTATCACTAGGCAGTAGCTGGCTGATGGAGGCTCCCTCCCCCTGCAGTGTATCTTCCTGTACATTGCCTCAGATTCACCTCTCTGCACATCCTACTGGAAAGTGGTCGCTTTTCTGTTCACAGAATTGCTGCTATTCTTTTTTTTTTTTTTTTTTGTATCCTGTTGAGTTTTTAGGTGTTCAGAATTGATAACTATCTAGCTGAATTTCTGGGACCAGATGAAATTTAGGTCTCCTACTCCTCTGCCATCTTGCTCCTATCACTTCTCTTTTAGAATTCTCTGGTCCTTTATTTATTTAGAATTTATTTATTTATTTATTTGACAGAAAGATAGAAAGCACAAATAGGCAGAGCGGCAGGCAGAGGGAGAGGGAGAAGCAGGCTCTCCACTGAGCAGGGAGCCCAATGTGGGGTTCAACCCCAGGACCCTGGGATCATGACCTGAGCTGAAGGCATCCACTTAACTGACTGAGCCATACAGGCATCCTGAACTCTCTGGTCTTTTAAAATGCCAGAAAGAATAGCAATAAAATAAATACACAAGTTTGTGTTTTGATGCCAAAGAAATTCATAAGTGAGCATACAGTTACCCCTTTGAATCATTTTAACCACTTAAAATTTTTGTACTGAAAAAATGTTTAAATTTATAGAAAAGTTGGAAGACTAATAGACAATTTCTATGGTACTTGGATTTAATTTTGGGTAGGTAGTAAGCAAATAATTGGAGCTAATTTCTCAAAGCAGGCATGCATGGAGGTCTATGGCTTCCACAGCAACAATTTGTCAGTCTTGATGGTAATGCTTTTAGAGTCATTATCCAGCTTGTTGGTTAGCTCCATCATAGATATAAAGACCTTTAAGATGAGTTGTATTTTCTAAAAATCTATCTAGATATCCAAGTTTGCAATATAAGTTCTGAACTAATAAAAGTAGATTAAAAATATGAACACTTAAAAGGATTTTCTGAAAACATATATCATGTATCTTTCTAGAGTTTCTGAATACTGATTCTTTAGTGGCTTTGTTATAAAATTTTACTAAAGACCAGAACTGTCAAACTAATATATCTTGAGTTCAGTAAGGTATTTGACAAGTCATTGATAAAACTTCTGTGGACAAGATAGAGAAAGTTGGTTCTGATGGGCTAGAAGAGAAATATATGTTAGCTGGTTAAGCAATCATAACTAGTAGGATTTCTGGTAGTGTGTGAAGTGGCCTATCCTAAAAAAAGTTATATCAGTGACTTCAGTGAAAGCATGTTTAACATTTATTCAGGTAACAGGGCTAGAAAAGGCAGGTAATGTACTAAATGGCAGATACCAATTTAGAATAAGATCTCCTTGGCTACACTGATCAGATAAATGTAGCAAAATGAAATTTAACAAGAATAAATGTGAACTGGGGCACCTGGGTTGCTCAGCTGGTTAAGCATCTGCTTTTGGCTCAGGTCATGATCCTGGGGTCCTGAGATCAAGCCCCATGTTGGGCTTCCTGCTCAGCGGGGGGTCTGCTTTTCCTACTTCCTCTACTCTTCTCTACTCAGGCACTCTCTGTTTTTCTCTTTCTCCCTCAAATAAATAACATCTTTAAAAAAAAAAGAAAAATAAATGTGAACTGTTGGTGGTAATGCAAACTGGGTGCAGCCACTCTAGAAAACAATATGGAGTTTCCTCAAAAAGTTAAAAATAGAACTAGCCTACAATTCGCAATTGCTCTACTAGGTATTTACCCAAAGGATATAAAAATACTGATTCAAAGTGACACATACACCCCAATGTTTATAGCAGCATTATCAATGACAGCCAAATTATGGAAAGAGCCCCAGTGTCTATCTGCTGATTAATGGATAAAGAAGATGGGGTATATATATACAATGGAATATTACTCAGCCATGAGAAAGAATGAAATTTATCATTTGCAAAGACGGGGATGGAGCTAAAGTGAATAACGCTAAGTGAAACAAGTCAAAGACAAATACCATATGATTTCACTCATATGTGGAATTTAAGAAACAAAACAGATGAACATAGAGGAAGGGGAAGCAAAAAAGAGATGAAGGCAAACCATAAGGACTCTTGACTAAGGAGAATAAACTGAGAGTTGCTGGAAGGGAGGTGGGCAGGGGATGGGCTAACTGGGTGATGGGAATTAAAGAGGGCACTTGTGATGACCACTGGGTGTTTTATGTAAGTGATGAATCACTAAATTCTACTCCTGAAACCAATATTATAGTATATGTAAACTAACTAGAATTTAAATAAAAACTTGAAATAAAAAATAATAAATAAAAAATACACAGGATAAATACCAAAAGAAGGAATGTGAAGACCTAAATCTAGATGAAAATTAATGATAAAAAATCCACAGCAATTTATGATTAATATTTATAAAGAAAAGCCATACTTTATCATTTTGTCTAGACAGTAAAGATGAGGTATAACTATAACAGATATTTTTTCAAATGTAAAAATTTATTTATTTTTTTAAAGATTTTATTTATTCACTTGACAGAGAGAGAGATCACAAGTAGGCTGGGCGGCAGGCAGAGAGAGAGAGGAGGAAGTAGGCTCTCCACGGAGCAGAGAGCCCGATGCGGGGCTCAATCCCAGGACGCTGGGATCATGACCTGAGCTGAAGGCAGAGCCTTTAACCCACTGAGCCACCCAGGTGACCCTCAAATGTAAAAATTTAAATATTCATGACTTTGTTTCCTTACAAGGACTATTTATACTTTTTTTTTTTAAGATTTTATTTATTTATTTGACAGAGAGAGATCACAAGTAGACAGAGAGGCAGGCAGAGAGAGAGAGAGAGGGAAGCAGGCTCCCTGCTGAGCAGAGAGCCCGATGCGGGACTCGATCCCAGGACCCTGAGATCACGACCTGAGCCAAAGGCAGCGGCTTAACCCACTGAGCCACCCAGGCACCCCCTATTTATACTTATTAAAATTATTCCCTTCTTGTTTAAAATTATTCAGAATTTTTGTTGTCCTCAATGGTATTAATAAAAATCCTTATTAAAATTTGTTTTGCTATATATACTTGCCTTCCAGGAAAATAAAAGGTATAATCTTGCCTATATGTACATTTTGGTATTAATTTCTAATGGTTTATATAAACCATCTGGAATAGTATCTGCTACATAGTTAGCACGCAAAAATTATCTCATCATTATTACTATAGTCACATAATATATTAGCTTACTAGAGGGAAAGAATATGCTGATTGTGCTTATTATTTCATGGAAGAGTCCATATACATCATAGGCATTACTAAATATATCTTTTTTTATGTCTGTCTTGTAAACGTAGTTAATGGACATCTATTCTTTATAGACAGATGATATATTATAATTTTTCATGGAACATATTTAACAAATATTTTATCAGTGTATAATATGTGCAAAGCTGTGCTAGGTGTTGGGTAGATTGATATATAAACTAAGAGATCTGATCCTTGTCCTCATGGACCTTACAATCCATATATATAAATATTAAACCCATGAATAAGTATATAATTGTAAATTGTGTTAAGTGCTATAAAGGAAAAGAACGAGATGCTATAAGAGAGAGTAACTGCAAACATAATTTAGACTGAAGGAAGCAGATCAGAGGTCTTTCTGTAAGAAAGAGATACACTGGGACAGAAAGAATAGATAGAAGTCATTTAGGCAAAGAATGGGGTTAAGAATATTTCAGTGGGGACAGCACATTACCCAAGGCAAGAAAAAGCTTGATGAAGCTTGGTAAGCAATGAGGAAAGGGAGAGGAATGGTTAGACAAGGGCCTGGTAAAGTTGGGGGGAGCCACATCATGTAGAATCTAGCAGAACATGTCAAGGAGTTTTAGTTGTATTTTAAATGTAGCAAGAATCATTGAAAGTTTCAAGTAGGAAAGTGACATGATTTACTTTATGTTCTAAAAAGCTGACTCTGGCTTTGAGAAGAGTAAACTGAAGAGAGGTTAAAGTGGAACTGATGAGACTAACCACTGAAATAACGGAGATGAAAGATGATGGTGGATTAGACTAGGTTGTTTCCTGGGAATTTATCATGCCAAGTAATTTCAAAATAGCCACTGATAAATCTCACAGGATTTCTTAAAATAAAATCTGGAATAATAAGACAAGTTTTTTTTTTTTTTTTTTAATCTCATGAGACTACCAACAGTTATGATACACTTATAAAACTAGTTCATTTAAGATTTTTTTTTTTTTTTTTTTTGTATTACACAGTGAGTTCCTCAAGGGCAGGGCCTAAATCATGTATGATCATTTAAAAACATGGCATTTAGCAGAGTGACATATAAATGTATATATATGTGTATATATCTATATGTCTATATATATCAAAACAAATATTTGGTGAATGAATGTAATACAAAATGAAAGCAAAGATAAATATAGATTGGATTTATGAAAGGCTTTAGGGAGAAGGCTGGACTTTAGCTAGCACAAGAATTTTTTTTTAATTTTTAAAAGTTTTTATCCTTTAAAGCCTTTATTTAAATTCTAGTTAGCTAACATATAGTGTAATATTAGTCTCAGGTATACAAGACAGTGATTCAACACTTCCATACCATACCTGGTGCTCCTCTTGATAAGTGCCTTCCTTAATCCCCAACACCTATTTTACCCATCCCCAACCCACCTCCCCTTTGGTAACCATTAGTTTATTCTTTATAGTTAAGAGTCTGTTTCTTGATTTGCATCTCTCTCTCTCTTTTTTCTCCCCTTAGCTCATTTGTTTTGTTTCTTAAATTTCACACATGAGTGAATTATATTGTATTTGTCTTTCTCTGACTTATTGTGCTTAGCATAATACTCTCTAGCTCGATCCATATCATTGTAAGTGCAAGATTTCTTTCTTTTTAATGGGTAAGTAATGTATTTCTTTATCCATTCATTAATCGATGGACACTCAGGCCGTTTCCATAGTTTGGTTATTGTAGATAATGCTGCTATAAACATTGGGGTGCATATATCATTTAAATCAATATTTTTTTATTTTTTGGATTATAGGGTAGTAAAGCAACTGCTGGATTGTAGGGTAGCTCTATTTTTTAACTTCTTGAGGAACCTCCATACTGTTTTTCAGAGTGGCTGCTCCAGTTTGCATTCCCAAACAGTGCAAGAAGGTTCCCTTTTCTCCATGTCCTTGCCAACAGTTGTTGTTTCTTGTGGCATAAGAATTAATCTAAGGAACAGGCCTTGCAAATGAACTCAACAGTTGTATGTATGAGCCTTTAGAGAGGAGAACAAGCATTAATCCTATTTCCAAAGGAGGTCACCAGCTATAAAAATGTAATAACCATGGAGGTAGGCCTTATAGGGTGCCTAAAGGCTGAATAAGAAGAAGAAAGGATTGTTCAACTGGGCAAAGGAAAGAGGAGGTATGAAGGAGGAATTATATCAGTAACATCTGAAAGTTGAGTTAGGATCAGTGAGGTGATCAACCACCTAAAATAACAAATATTTACTTTTATTCAGATACTGCATTAAGTACTTTTACATCCCTTTTTCTTTTTTTTTTTTAATATTTTATTCATTTATTCGACAGATCACAAGTAGGCAGAGAGGCAGACAGAGAGAGAGAGAGAGAGGGAAGCAGGCTCTTGGCTGAGCAGAGAGCCCGATGCGGGACTTGATCCCAGGACCCTGAGATCATGACCCGAGCTGAAGGCAGCGGCTTAACCCACTGAGCCACGCAGGCGCCCCTACATCCCTTTTTCTATTTGAATATTCATAACTTAACCATTAAGTAATAATGAGATCAATATTTGTAAATTCATTTCTACATTCTTTTTTTTTTTTTTCCATTTCTACATTCTTAATGCTTATATATTTGTATTTGAGCTTTCCTGTGAAGCAGTTGTAGTATCTTTCTGGTACCCTCAATAATTAATGTAAGACATAATATCTTGGATATGTATTCATTTAGTATTTGTAATAAAGTTACGATTTTACTTTCAACAAATTATTAATGGTTTTAGAGATCATTCATCCACTGAGATGCCCAATGAATTCAACTAATAGGACCAGGTAAACCACACTGTTGAAGGAGCATACTTTTAAGCACTTGCTTCAGCCCACAGTTATCTTTGTGTTGCAACCACAGGTAAATCCCAAATGCCAACAAAACTCTTTTTTTCCTTTGCTCATTTGCTTTGTTTCCAATTCCACATGTGAATAAAATAAGATGGTATTTGTCTAACTTGTTTTGCTTAGCATTATACTCTCTAGCTCCATTCATGTCATTTAAATGGCAAGATTTCATTCTTCTTTATGGCTGAATAATACTCCATTTTACATGCATATCACATCTTTTTTTCCCATTCATCAGTTCATGGACATCTGGGCTGCTTCCATAATTTGGCTGTTCTAAATAATGCTGCTATAAACATAGGGGTGCATGTCTCCCTTTGAATCAGTGTTTTGTATTTTGGGGGTAAATACCCAGTGGCACAATTCTTGGTTTGTAGGGTAATTCTAATTAACTTTTTCAGAAAACTCCATATTGTTTTCCAGAGTGGCTGTACTAGTTTGCATTCCTACCAATAGTGCATGAGGGTTCCTCTTTCTCCACTTCCTTGCCAACACTTGTTTCCTGTGTTATTGATTTTAGTCATACTGACAGGTGTGAGGTGGTATCTCATTGCAGTTTTGATTTGCACTCCCTGGATGATAAGTGATGTTGATCATCTTTTCATGTGTCTGTTGGACATCTGGATGTTTATAGAAACGTTTGTTCATGCCTTCTATTCCTTTTTTAATTGGATCTCCCTAAGGATTTTAAGCCAAATTTCACTTTATTACTCCTTTTTTTGCCTCTCATTTTATTTTTTTTTTTAAGATTTGATTTATTAGAGAGAGAGCATTGAGAGAAAGAGAGAAGGAGTAGGGACAGAGGGAGAGGAGAAGCAGACCCCCATCTCAGTAGAGAGCCTGATGCAGGGCTTGATCCTAGGATCCTGGGATCATGATCAGAACCAAGAACAGAAGCTTAACCAACTGCCTTTCACTTTATAACCATATTAGGGGGACGCCTGGGTGGCTCAGTTGGTTAAGCAGCTGCCTTCGGCTCAGGTCATGATCCCAGCATCCTGGGATCAAGTCCCACGTCGGGCTCCTTGCTCATCAGGGAGCCTGCTTCTCCCTCTGCCTCTGCCTGCCATTCTGTCTGCCTGTGCTTGCTCTCTCTCCCTCTCTCTCTCTCTCTGACAAATAAATAAATAAAATCTAAAAAAAAAAAAATCCATATTAGGGACTGAGATAGATTTTTGGCATCCATCATCTAAATTATTACTGTTTAGTCAGTTATACTTATCAGTTTGATCTTTTCTAGCCTGGAACTTTTTACAAACTATCATTCAGCCAGTGACTAAAACAAGTGATATGTATTTTTACAAGTTTTTATTAGAAGATTCATTGTATGAATCTTCTCAGAATCTCAGATTCTGTATGTATCTCAGAAGTTGTATGAAGACTCAATTCTCTAAATGGTTTTAATGAGAACATAATGAAGGAAAAGAAAGTAAGATGAAAAATCATGAGGCAAAAAGCAAGGTTAACAGAAATTAAATATTAGTTTGACCAATTTGTTTGTATTTTAAGAATCTTAATGATATTAGAGTATTTCAGGTATAGGAGAAACTCTATTAAATTCCTTGATGGAATAGGCTCAGTGGCACTTACTCTTTAGAAAAAAAGCATGCTGAAGAGCTTTCAGAATAAAACACATCTTCCATAATATGTTATAGCCTATCCTCCAAGGAAACCAGGTAGGCTGTATGCTTGCAAAACCATGAGTGCAAAAGCCTATTGTCTTACCCGTTCGTCTGTACTGCCTGTTGCATGATGGGAATAAGTGATGAGACCAGGAATGGGCTGCTCACCGTGTGCCATGATAACAGCTGGACTGGTGTAGAATGGATGCTTCTAATGCACAACACATAACAACTATGAATACAGTGACAGGAAGACATGAAACTATACAAGCAAAATGACTAGAAAGGAAAAGGGTGAAAACAAATGAAACAATGAAATGCCAAAATTTTTCAAATGTAGTATGACAATATCAGCTTAGATTTCAAATATTGTAAGCTTTCTCTTAAGATTGAAATTGATGGTACTTTTTACTCTTAATTAACAGTAAAAGAGAAGATATAATGATTTAAAAATGCATGTATTTAACCAATCAGTTCCATAAAAACAAAATGAAACAAAACAAAACAAAAATCACATGCAATTAAAACATTTACTTGCCTTAAGTAAACATTTAATGGACCAACTGAGCAGATCTGGAGACGAAATCATTTGGTCTTCAGTGAAAGAATTACCTACTGGTTGTCTAAAAGGACACCTTAAAAAGATCTCTATGATCCTTTCTATGTGTTGTCAAAATTCCTCTCAAGTTATCCTCATAGCCAAAATATCTGGGTGATAACCTAAAACTTTAGGAATTCCTTCATTAGGTTTTCAATCTTGTGTTCTCAATGAACGATCATTATTCCCAGCAATGAGACGTTATTTTCCGAAGATTTTTAAGTATACTGGGTAGATTATACTAGGTATGAATAATAATTTAAGTGACGTTTATGAATAAAGTGACTAAATTTATGCAAGTACCGTATTGTACTCTATTTACTACCAAAATTGCCCAAAGAGAATCTGTAATACTTCGGTACTATTCTAATAATATTTATTACTTTATTGAATAAAAAATGCAAATACATTATATCTATTTCCTCTTTATACCACTAGGGTAATTTGGGTCAAGTAAAATTTAAAGAAGTGTTAACTGCTGAAAAACCCGTCTTAAAAAAATACTAGTCTTTCTCAACTAATTTTTTGAATCATCTAAGGTCTCTTACCTTCAGTCTGCAGCTCCTTTATGAATTTGTGAATATTTGATGTTTTAAATATATGAAAGTTGTATATTTAATATGACCACAAAAATGACATTTCCAAAGAGTTCTTAAATGTCACATTTTACCTATTTACCTATTACTTCAATAAGTAACAGCAATATCTTTAATGTCTCATAACCGAGAACAAACTTCAATGCTTTCAAGGACTCTACATTATGGAGGGCACATAGCTATGAGTGTCATGAATATCCTGATTCTTTTCTAAGGATGCCCTGAAGAGGAACTGAACTCAAGAAAAAAACTGGATGGAAAGAGGGATGAAATCATTACATTTACCTGCGGTTCCTTTAGATCTTTGGGTCTCTGTTAGCTGGCTTACCTTGGCAGCAATGGCTGCTGCAGTTATATGTGATGAAGAACTATCTTCTGTTGAAGCAACACCACTGTCTTTCTTCTCTTCTTCCTCTTCCTCACATTGAACCCCTTTGTCTTCTGTCTGTTTATGTGGGCTAGTTGTGGGAGGAGGGGACAGAGGAGGTGGTGGGGAAGGTAAATCTTCAAGTTCATCATGTACTTCCTTTACTTTTACAATGGCATCACGTAAAAGGTCAATGGCATGAGGTAGAGCTGGCAGTATAAACTGAAAGCATTCCTGTATGCAAGAGGAAGAAAAAAAATGAAGATAAAGCACGTTTATAGGCATATAAAATGGTAACAGTCAACTTACTTGTGATTTGGGATCTATATTTCTCTCCATCTATCTTAAGAATGAATAATATTGAAAATATTATCTTTGCAATGTGAAATATGAAGTAAACATGGTACATAGTATTCTCTGTAAGCTGTAGAACTAGAGTACTATATAAGCATATAGTATATTTTTCTTAAAGTAAAATTTCTATACAACTTCAGGTTTTAATACATCATGGGAAAGGCAGGAAACAGTTTCACCTTTCTAGTTAAAGCAGAACACTCGAATTCACAAATCAGTTGAGGACTGACTTATTTTATTCAGAGAGCTAAAGTTCTGACTATTATCATAAAATATAGCTAGGCAACATTGTGTAATATACAAAAAATGTTTGTATAGAGCACTACATAAAAATTAACATAGTTTCCTGCTCAAGTGCCCACTATAACCTATAATGTATCACCAAAAGAGAATAGGTGAGAACTTTAAAATCAGAACATAGGGCCAGAGATGTTTGTGGAATGTGTTCAAGCACAGGTCTTTCTTTTTTACATTTAAAGTAACTTACCTTAAAATTTAAGATGTAAAGAAATATCTTAAAATTTACAGAGGGTTATGGGAATTCCTGTAAGGGTACCTGATATTTTGACTCTCTTTATATGGCTCAATCATTTTAGTAATAAAGATTATATAGAAAAGAATTTAATCTTGACCAACAAGAACTCTGGCCTTTACTTTCAGCTTTTGGAAGGTGAACTCTAGTTCCTGGTCTTGCCTAAAAGGAGTGTCTTTGTTTGCCTGAGATTTGGCCACTGGACAATCTAACAATGTGGATTATTATGAGGACTTTGGGAAACAAGATATTAGTTTTGCCTCTGGAAGGAACTGGGGATTAAAAGCCTAAGTTTCCCCTCTGGGAAGGATTAGACTAAAGGTCAACCATATGGGTAATATGTGATCAAGTCTCAATAAGAACACTGGACATCAAAGGCAAAGGTGAGTGTGCCTAGTTATTGATATTCTGTATTATCTCTTTTATGGCCAAGAAGAGGTAATGCTGTCCCTGGCTCCATGGCAGAGGATGACTAGAAGTTCCTCATTTAGTACCTCTCAGAATTTGCCCTATGTGCTTCTTCTCTTGGCTGGTTTCAGTCTGTATTCTTTCCCTGCAATACACCACAACAGTAAGTACAACAGTTTTCAGTGAGTTCTGTGAGTCCTTCTTGTTAATTATTAAAATTGAGGGTGGTTTTAGAAACCCTCTAAATTGTAAGTTGGTGTCCAGAGTGAAGGAAGTCTTGTGGAGTGCTCCAACTTTATAGTTGGCTAACTTTTACAGTTGGCCCAAAATCCTTACAGTTGGTGTTAGAAGTGTGACTCACTAGAAAGATCCTGACTCATGTGATCATGAAAAATCATGTGGGCAGAGAAAGGAAGACAGGGTGGGGATGGTTAATCTTTAGAGCCTGGATAAACACAGGGTCACCCACAGAATGCAACTGCAGCTGTGCTGTGATTAGTTATTGGTGATAGAAGTTAGCAATGGAATTTTGAAATGACAGATCAAACTTTTAAGGTATGTCAGTGGATGCATAAAGAAAAAAGGTAAATTTATAATCTCTTAGTTATTGTTATTTGCACTAGCTAAAACAAAAGGAAGAATGTTGGGGTGAATCCTGAGGTTGTGCCAAGCTTAGATTTTGGCTGATCTAACATATAGCTGCCGCTCCCTGAGCTGCTTCCAAAAAAAATGTTATGCGGAAATGATTAATAGTGAATAAAGTTAGACTTATTCCTAAGAGAATGGAGTAAAGAAATGAGAGATTCAAGAGACCTGTCCTATAAGGGTAGAAATATTTAAATAATAATTAAGAAATGAATGAATAAAGTGGGCATTGCTGGGGGCAAAAGAAAGGTGTTAAGCAGCATTATGGGTTGAGCAGACAGATGGGAGCACTGGTCTCCCAACATTGAAGGGTCCTAAACAATCTCTATTTACCCTAGTTTGAAGGAATTTTAAAAGGCAAAGGAAGGCAAAGATAACTAAAAGAAACCTCATCTTGAATCACCTTAAGTGATGTTCCCATAATCTAATCAAGATAAGGCCTGACAAAAGAGTGTGAAACCCTTGGTAAAAACCCTGCCTAGAAATCCAAGGCCATATGCACATAAATGGATAAAATGGCCATGGGATGGAGAATTACTTTTCTGGGATTTCTCAACATGGGATCCATCATGTAAATACCTGTTGAAGTTCTAATGGGAGGTACAGTTAGATTGAAAGGGTACAGGGATGCAATAGTCGATGTTATTATAGTGAAAGTTGGGATGAAAATTAGAATGTCTGGACAGTGAACTTCATATGAAGTGATCAGTCTCCTTTACCTGATTGTATTATGGGGATGGATATTGTGTTTGACTAAACAATTCTTTCTTTACCTTGTATTGTAAAATAGAAAGCATATAAACCCACTCTTCCACCAGTATACATAATACATGTTAAGTGGGAATAAATAATATTGCCTGAGTCTACACAGATCATTAATTTGGTGTACAACAGACCTGTGTGGAGTGCAAACTGGGTTCACGGAAGAAATCTGTGAGTGCCACCTAGCAACAACTGCTGGGACTTTGGGCCAGAAAATTTCCATTTGAGAGAAAATTACTAGCTTGCTATTGGACTTTAATTGAGACTACCCTTATGACTGAAGAACATAAAATAATCTTGAAAACTGAAATATCCATAATGTCTTGGGAATATCAGAGAAATGCTCTAATGGGGAAGGCAATGCCCAAGAGAATTCCATAATAAAATGGAAATGGTGCATATAGGATCATGCTACCAGGAGAATGCAAGGAGGTACTCACGAGCAGGTAGCCTCTTTTCACCTAGGGCCGACTTCGGAACCACCTGAGGAGCTGCTGGATCCTATGGCCACTTGGGCCACTTGGGCGGTGCCCTATAAACAGCTTTCTACTGATCAACAAAGAGCTGCTTGGTTTATGGATGGCAATTCCAAGATGAAGGGACAGCATCCTGTTTGGAAGGCCGCCACTCTGATTGAAGAAGGTAAAAACAAATCAGCTCGATAGGCTGAACTGCATGATGTTTGCCCCTATGTTTGGGTTTTTACCAACTCATAAGAAGTGTTCAGTGGCCTGGCCATATGGTCAGGCAGAAGGGCAATGGAAAATTGGTTTACCAAATGGATGCTTGTATGGGGCATAGCCTATGGAAGTCACTCTGGGAATGTAAGGGGTATGTTTAAGTAGGATACATCAATGCCCATCAGAAGAACACCCTTTCAGAAACGGAAGTTAATTGGAACTGGTGAGCAGATATCCCAGTATGCATGCTTGACATGGCACCTGGGCCCATGAGATGAGTGGGCAATGGGGGGCTGCAACAATGCAGATATGGGCTAGATTGATTTATTCTTCTTGCACCCACTGAGGCACTAAATGCCAACAAGAACTGTTCTATCTGCTAACAAAAAAGGCAGACAGCAGAAGGTTATGCAGCATATTCCATAGGGGAAAGTCCTGCACATAGCTAGCAAGTTGGACTGATGCTGCTAGTCCCTTGAGGCTACAAATGAATCCTAATAGGAACAGACATTTACTTTGGACTGGGCTTTGCTTACTCAATGGTAGATGCAAATACTCAGTATACTATAAAAGGACTAGAATAGAAAATATTGTACCAATGACTGCAGAGTCACATTCCTTTAGACCAAAGTACACACTTTCATATTCAGAGCAATGATTTGATAGAAAATTGGAATGGACTATGGAAACTGTTGTCTCAAAATGGAGGAGCATGGCTTATATGCTTTCATTAGTGACCATTAGTGTGTGGTCACATTCAACAAGGGGGAGGCTGAGGGAGGGTCCCCACTAAATATAGTCCTCTACCTTTCTAGGGAAGAGGGGGCTAGGACACAATACTGGTATGACTATACTTTTTCTTTAGGACTATACTTTTTCTTTTATCATATCACACCAACTTTTTTTTCTACCTGACGCTATAGTACCAGGATCAGGGCTGCAACTGTGCATCCCAGAGCAGGATGATTCTTAAGCAGAAACTACTAACTATACCTTTAAACCTTTCCGTCAGAGTTCCTAGGGCCTGATGGGGTAGATTATGCCTGACTCCATCTAGCCAAATTGGGATTGACAGTGAATGCAGTTATATCACCTGATGTTTGAGACTGCTCACTAGCAACCCTATCTTGTATGAACGGAAAAGGACTAAGCAGGTGGCACTTGTTAAACAAGTATTACTGGTGGCAATCCAGACCAGCACAGTGGCCAAATCAACTGTCTCATTAAAAGATTTTCAAAGGAAAAGTCGGAGTATAAATGGAAAGAAGGAGGAATGGTAACTGGAGGTAAAGGAATGAATAAATGGGTTATGTAACGAGGGAGATCAACTATATTGGTGTCTCAAAATCTTTAGAACAAGAGAGGATATTGTTCTTAGCTCAGTTGTAACAGATGCCAGAAAGGTTAAAGTCATATGTTGGTGAGACTATTCCTACTTTGGGAATCTGACAAGCCCATAAACCTGAATAGCATAGCTCTGGGAGACATTTTGATCATATGATATAATGATAGACTAGGCTAACTGTTAATGTCTATGTAGGACTCTAATAGTGTGCCAGTTACCTTTTCACTCATATTTCAGGTTATATCCATAACTCTACTGTGAAATGTTATAATACTGTCATTGCTAGTAAGATTACAATATTGATATTGATGATCATATTTATTGGGAAATTGAGTTAAATCCTCCTCAAAATGTAATACCAATGGAAAATGGCCTAAACAAGACAGCTAATGTCTGTGGTAAATAGTTCTGTGGAATTGTATCATAGGATAAAAATAGTAGATCAAGGTAAAAAATTAGTATATTAGTATAAAAATATGAAATATGTATAATGGTTTTAAAGGATAAATTACCTATTTCTCAAATTTATCCCTATCCCACACTGAATCCTCTAAATCTTAGATATATTCATACTGATACTGGTGTTATATCTGTAATATAAATGCTGTAGTAAATACAGATGCCCAGCCAGACAAATACAATCATTTTTCTATAAGAGAACTTTGGCCAAAGCCAGGGGATAACTTATGTAATGAAAAATTAACCTTACCCCAGAGAGTTTGGCCTTTGCTTTCATTTACTGGGATGTGATAGGAATGTCTTTGTTGCCTGGCAACTTGGGCTACCAAACAGTGTAACAATGTGATTTATGATGAGGGCATTGGGCATTTTGGTGTCTGTTTTGCTTCTGGAAAGTGCTGGGGAATAAAGGAAAGAGCCTAACCTTTGGAAAGGGCTATAGAATAAAGGCCAGCCTTATGGGCAGCATGTGATGAGCCCCAGCAAAAACTCTGAACACTGAAGGTTTGGAGCTTCCCTGATTGGCAATACTCCCTGAGCTGTTATACACTGATGCCAAGAGAGTAATGCATTCACCTCTCTTCCATCTTGGTTAACTTTAATCTGTATCCATTCTGTGTCATAAAGCATAACTGTTAGCTTAATATCCTTTGGTGAGTTCTGTGAGTCTTTCTGGTGAATTACTGAAACTGAGGGTGGTTTTTGGGAATGCACTAAATTGCAACTGGTGTCAGACTCTAGTGAGGGCAGTCTCATGGAGTCCTCTAACATTTTGGTTGACTAACTCTCATAGTTGTTAAAACTTTACACTAAATCATATAACTCTCAAGGTTGCTTACCTGAGATCCTTTCTTGCTACCTGGCAGGTTAATTATGAGAGTTTTCCCTCTGATTCCACATACAGGTCTGAAAGGAAAGAGAATGGATGAATACTAAATTGCAATGAATGGTTGGTTTAAATACATTCAACAACAAAGATCAATCATTGTATTTACATGCGAACAACTGTTTTAGAATAAAATTGTTACAACTAGGGGAGGGGGGTAGGGGGTTGGGTTAGCCTGGTGGTGGGTATTAAGGGGGGCAGGTATAGCATGGAACACTGGCTGTGGTACATAAGCAATGAATCTTGGAACACTGAAAAAATAAAATTAAATTAAAAAAAAGATTGTTACAACTAGAGATTCACCAATTGCTATACAAATTGGGCATTCTGGCTGAGGATTTTACAATAATGGTTAGTGTGGTAGATTGGAAAAATGTACTGAACATGAAAAAAGAATAAATTAGCCAATTTAAAGAAATAATGGCCAAAACATCTTCTTTCTCAAATTTAGCTTCTTCGTATCTCATATAGTTCTAAGATTTCAATGAGATAAATGTATTAAAAATGTCTAGCGCAGTCACATTTATGTTCAAAAGTCTAACGCAAAAAGCAATCAAGAGTTGAGTGACACTTACATTTGAGCTCTTGCTTCTCAGAAAAGGATGTAAATTTAAAAGTAAAATAAAGTTTCTCACAAATGAATGGTGGTGGGAAGAGTTTGGAGAGCTTAGCTGCTGAAAGAACCACTGAAGAACATGGACAAGTAAAAGAAGAAAGGTCTTTCAGGGATCACTGAAAATTTCCAAGCTACTTTTAAACCAAGTGGTTAAATAACAAACATAAACAGTAGAAAAGCACTGGATGAACAGGAGTCAAGAGCTGAAGGCCTAGATTTCGTATAAGAGTTGGAATCATACTCTAACAATAATTGGCTATGTTTCTTTTACCTGGTAACATCTCATTTTCATCATCTGAAAACAGAAATTAGTCTATTTCTAAAATTTTACAACTAAGATTTTAAAAGTCGTGTAAGAACCTTTTCCCAAAACTTTTTTCTAGGAATGATTTTATTCTTTTTTTTTTTTTTAAGATTTTCATTTATTTATTTATTTGACACACAGATCACAAGTAGGCAGAGAGGCAGGCAGAGAGAGAGAGGAGGAAGCAGGGTCCCTGCTGAGCAGACAGCCCGATACGGGGCTCAATCCCAGAACCCTGAGACCATGACCTGAGCCGAAGGCAGAGGCTTTAACCCCCTGAGCCACCCAGGTGCCCCGGAATGATTTTATTCTTTAACTACTTTAACTTTCTGAAATAATATAAAATTGTCATATTTTATTGTTTTTTTCTTGTGTTCTATTCACAAAGAGTCAACAGTTATTTATTTTAAAATTTCCATATTCTTTTTAATAGAGAAACAATTGAAAAATAATATTCTTTAGTTTTAGTGTACGAAAATGATGTAATACGTGTATATATTGTGAAAGGATTACCATAATAAGTTTAGTTAACATTCATCACTACACAGTGACTAATTTTTTTTCTTGTAATGAGAACTCTTGCAATCTACTTACTTAGAAACTTTCAAATATACAATACAGCAGTATAATACATAACCCATTTATTCATTCCTTTACCTCCTTACTATTAATTGTCACCATGCTGACATTATATCCCTAAGATTTATTTAACTCGTAAGTGGAAGTTTGTGTTTTTGACCACCTTCTCCCATTTCACCTACTCTGCAATGCCTGCCTCAGGCAGCCACTAATCTATTTTCTGTATTTATGAGTTTGGTTATTTTTAGATTCCACACACATGTGAGATAATAAAGTATTTGACCTTCTCTGTCTGCTTTATTTCATTTAACATAATACACTCGGGTCCCATGTATGTTTGGTGCAAGAGGCAGGATTTCCTTCATTTTTTTTTTTTTTTAATTTTATTTTTTTATAAACATATATTTTTATCCCCAGGGGTACAGGTCTGTGAATCGCCAGGTTTACACACTTCACAGCACTCATCATAGCACATACCCTCCCCAATGTCCATAATCCCACCCCCCC
>NW_019154104.1:115471-117717 GCF_002288905.1 Enhydra lutris kenyoni
CGGCATCAGGGAAATACAAATGAAGACCACAATGAGATACCACCTCACAGGTAGAATGATGGTTTGGATGGTTAAATCAGGATAGTTAAGATAAACAAGTCAGGAAATGACAGGTGTTGTTGAGGATGTAGAGAAAGGGGAACCCTCCTACACTGTTGTTGGGAATGCAAGCTGGTGCAACCACTCTGGAAAACAGTATGGAGGTTCCTCAAGAAGTTAAAAAATAGAGCTACGCTATGACCCAGCAATCACACTACTGGGTATTTACCCTAAAGCTACAAATGTAGTGATCCGAGGGGGTCACATGCATCTGAATGTTTATGGCAGCAATGTCCATAATAGCCAAATGATGGAAAGGGCCTAGAAGTCCATCAACAGATGAATGGATAAAGAAGAAGTGGCATATATATGGAATATTATGCAGCCTTCAAAGAAACGAAATCTTGCCATTTGCAGTGAGGTGGATGGAACTAGAGGGTATTATGCTAAGCAAAATAAGTCAGTCAGAAAGACAATTATCATATGATCTCACTGATATGAGGAATTTGAGAAACAAAATAGAAGATCGTAGAGGAAGGGAGGAAAAATGAAACAGAATGAAACCAGAGAGGGAGAAAAACTCTTAATAGACTTTTAATCTCAGGGTACAGACTGAGGTTTGCCAGAAGGGAGGGAGGTGGAAGGGATGGGGTGGTCGGGTGATGGACGTTGCAGAGGGTATGTGCTATGTTGAGTGCTGTGAATTGTGTAAAACTGATGAATCACAGACCTGTATCCCTGAAACAAATAATACATTATATGTTAATAAAAATATATATAAATAAAATTAAATAAAAGAGAAGAGGGAATTTGGTTATGTATTCCAATTTTGATCTTATAACTATCTATTTCTTCTTTCATTTTTTTAATTAACATATAATGTATTATTTGCCCTAGGAGTACGGGTCTGTGAATCGTCAGGCTTACACACTTCACAGCACTCAACCATAGCACATACCCTCCCCAAAGCCTATAACCCAACTACCCTCTCCTTATCCCACCTCCCCTGGGCAACCCTTAGTTTGTTTTGTGAGATTAAGAGTCTCTTATGGTTTGTCTCCCTCCCAATCCCATCTTGTTTCATTTATTTCTTTTCTACCCCCCATACCCTCCCACTTTGCCTCTCAAATTATGCTGAGCGAAATAAGTCGTTCAGAGAAAGACTATTATCATATGGTCTCTCTGATAGGAGGAATCTATTTCTTCTTTTAGAAGTAGTCTCTCAACCAGTAAAATAAGCTTTAGGGCAGAAAAGCAACATAGATTGAAAGAATTAGCACAGTTCCTTAAAAATGTATGCATTCTCAATACAGTTTCCCAAATGGGGAAAATTCTGTTGTTTAATAATTAACAGTTGAAATTGCATTGCAGTTTTGAGATTAACTGGGACAGATTGTTTTCAGAACTTACTAGTTCTCTAGAATAGGAATGTTATTTGGAAGTGATTTGGCATTTCTTCTCATTGGTGCTGACAAAACCCACTACAAGTTCTGCTTATTCTAGGGGGATCATCACTACTTGGCAAGGCTTGGATTCATCTCTTATTGTCTTCTTTGTAAACATTGACAAATTGCAATTTTCAGTTCATTACCTTTTTTCACTTCCTTCTTTTCCTTATTCTCTTCTCTTGCTTTTTGTTGTATTAACATAAAGAACATCAAGGGTAAACATCTGTCCTTTCTGCTTAAACTATTTTTCTGAGTTAATTCTTTATTCCATTTCTTCTATCTCAAAGGGAACTTATAATTCTTAAAAGTTAGTGTTTCTTTCTACTTCTTTATTATTAAGGAAATAACTTTTCAGTATCAACTGTGTATAAGACAGAATGTTCATTCGTTTACTTCTCCCTAATTGTTGAGTGCATAGGCCACTTCTTAATTTTGAAACAATCCCTCTCCTGGTTTTTATTACTAACAATGTTTGTAATTGTATTGGGGTGCCTGGGTGGTTCTGTCGGTTAAGCATCCAACTCATGATTTCGTCCCAGATCATGATCTAGTGGGTCATAGGATTAAGCTCCCCTTCGGCCTCCATGCTCAGTGTAGAGTTTGCTTGAGAGTCTCTCTCTGCCCCTCCCCCACTCACATGCTCTCTCTTTCTCTGTCTTGCTCTCTCTTTCAAATAAATAAATCTTTTTATTTTTTATTTTTTTTTTTTTTTAAGATTTTATTTATTTATTTGACAGAGAGAGATCACAAGCAGGCCGA